>NC_090293.1:13124500-13424500 GCF_037392515.1 Haliotis asinina | reverse complement strand
ACCCATGTCATTAACCTGATGCATGTGAAACTGTATTTGAAACTTATGCGCTATTGACGTCGTAAATAGCATGAAAGACCTATCAGAAGAGCAAGCCTTTAATGCCATCATAGACCCTCATGCAAAGCATCTCTCAGCAAAGGCTGAAATAAATTACATAATTCTGATCGAGCAAGCTCCGATTTCCCGATCAAGAAATCCAAGCATGAAACAGGACTCCTATTTTGATGTTGCGTATATTTCGTTTAGAGCGAAGAACTTAAAAAGCCTGATTAGTGAAATCAGTCATCGTTTTGATAATAGAAGGACATTTTTTTTCCAAACTGATCAATATCGGTAATGTTTTCAATGAATAACCTCCTTCTTCGTACAGAAAATTAGGATAGTAACTATCCATGAGATGCATTAGGCAAAGATAATCTAAATTGAAGACGAACTACATAATTAGTTAGGCTCGTTAGAAGGAGGCTTAATTACTAATAGCATTCTTCAGGAAGGGAAGTCTCCCCAGGAAGGCAAGCATTTATTCTTCAAGGTGTGTTATTAGGCTTTGTGTGATGAAATATGGCCAGGCCGTCTTATGAATCTTCGTTTAGATGAAGATTCAACTGAATTAGCCCGATTAGGCTTCTGACTGGCTCGTCATTGGTCTCAGCGATGACAGTCGTAGGATATCATAATTAAATTAACGTGCAGTTTGGCAAATTTGGGCATTAGGAATGTGAGAATTTCTTGAGTCAATTATTGGCGCGAGTCTTATATTCATTTTCTTGTAAGAATATTGCCATAATGAGTTCTAACTTCTCAGGAACTCTAGTGGAGGCAGAACAACGGTATCACATTTCCTCCAGCCACTGAATACTTAAAAGAAGTGCATTGTTTTGAAAGTTGACAACATTTTGAATTTTGTTAAAGCGAGATGTTTAAAGAGGTTCTTGAAGCTACAGTGATGTGCAAAATGAAACATTAGATGACCAATGATAGGATATCCTTGTTCCCGTACTGCCAGATACCAGTATGATAATAACAGTAACAATGACACTTTTTTAAATTAAAATTAAAGGTAGTTTTGAATTGCTGTTATCGAAAACAAATTTCAAAATGTGATATTGATAAATTTGCCCTTTGAGGAGATATTGAAGGAAATATATGGAAATACAAGTTATGTTGTTGACTAAATTGACATGCATAAACATGTCTCCAGAAAATTGTGATGTGACTCCGAAAGTGACTCAGAACAGTGATGAGAGAATGCGACTTGTCATCCATTTGGCAAGTTTGGCAAGGAGTGAGATAACCCTGTCAGGAGTTTAGTTCTGGGCCATGATTTTTGAAGCACTTCTAACGCTAAGGTTGTAGTAAGTGCCATACATTAACATTAACATATGATTGTCTTGGTGCTAAGCGAATTTTGAAAAACACAATCCATTACTTCCTTACAGTTTGTTTCTTGTTCTGTTCTGTTCTGTTCTGACCATGATCAGTATATTTAGACCAGACAATCAAGTGACTGGACATTGATTTACACATGTGGAATAGATGGCTTTCAACCAATTTGCTGAATGCACACTGACCACCCAATCCACAACCAGCACTGATGGGATCCACTATTTTCACTTGACATCCCCCAGGGGTTTGCTGCAAGGCATGGACACTGATGGGATCCACTATTTTCACCTGACATCCCCCATGGGTTTGCTGCAAAGATGATGCAGGACGAAGCCATGGACAACAATTACAAATGGGATCCTGGACCTTTGGATAGCTATTGGTCATTTTTAGGATAATATCACGCTTAAAACACCCCGTCAACAATGTCATTGTATCCCTGTGGCATTGATTGATGCTCATGCTGTTGATCATCAGAATTCCTTGTCCAACCAAATTATTCCATGTAGCTGGAATATTGACGAAAACAGCATTAAACAACACACGCAGAAAAAAAAATCTGCAAACAAACAAATACAACACTTTTTTTATATACATGTAATACGTTATATACCTGAAATTCACACATTCAAGTGTGATTTCATGTACACAATATATTACATGATATATATGAATATTACATCAGATAATTCCTACAATTAATGTACATGTATACTACAGGTATAAAAATGTTCCTATGTACATTTCATAGCAACATATATGCATTATGATGTCATCAGTTACCATGACATCACAATCAAATGACATCACTAATCTCTCTGATCCTAAAGCTGGTTTAACATACTTTTCACACAGAGGTCACTGGTTATCATTGTGTCATAAACTGAAACAAACTGGACAATTGAGTTTTGAGGACAAATGGAAACCCACAAATATGAGATTCATTTTTGTTTATTAACTTGCTTCAGATAAAAAGTCCATGAATTGAATTTTGTATTGATTTGTTTCAGATAGAAAGTCCATGAAAGAGATTCTTTCTATGTATGTATACATGTCTGATGATGTCAAATCGACATAAAAATGTCATTGTATTTGACCCCAGGGACACAGCACACGCAAGGGGTCATTTAACTAACTGCTGGATTTACAACCAGCTTATACCGATCTACTTTTTGATATCTCACTTTATTGTTTTGCCTGAGGGGAAGCGTTTGATTTTTCAGTGGACCACCAACATGCAATGAACAAGGCTTGTGAGGTCGAGGCTGTCCATAGAGAGTCTGTCATTGTCTTACTCATAGTGAACTCAGACCTCATGATAAAAGCAGTCATGTGATAGTGATGAGATCAGTTTCTTTAGTCACAAAAGCAAAAAAATAAATCACACAGGTCTGAAATTTTAATTTTAGAATTATGAAAAATATAATTTCTTTGCCAGCTGATTTAGTGACTTGCCCTAAGATTTATTAAGATTAACTCACAGACATGTTTTTTAAATATCACTTCTTCATCATGTCTCTTTCAAAATTACACCTCATTTAAGTATTTGCAAATTAGTCCAGAAGAGGTTATACAAATTTAATGCTTGAACCAATTTTAACTGGAACCAATTTGAAATACAGAGTTTTTCCCCATCACTGACAACTTAAAACCTAACGAACTTGAGCAGAGTGGCTTAATTACCTACTTTTTATAATCAATTTAAAATCTGTCATTTCTTGTCAAAAGCTGATTGATTTAAAGGCACATTCATTCATGGCTGAAGTTCACTGGGAGCATATGTCAGGTTGTGGCTGAGATTTTAGTTAAAGTGTAATTGATTGTTTCATGCAATGGACGCTATGAATGGAAGCACATAAATCCATCAAAATAAACAATAGTATTTGTAGAAAGTAATTGATATATTAAGATATGCTGCTTGTGAATGGAAACTTATGTTGATAAATTTCCTTCCATTCAGAACATTTTCCACAGTTGTTCAGTTTCGTGAGCTGTGAAAAATACACTCCAAAGCTTCATATAATTTCCTTTGATGTTTATTTGTGGATTAATAGCTCACTTTGTTTCAAACAATTTTTGAAAGTCACATGTCCATATGAGTACTTTAATTCATTTCAAACTAACAAAAATAATTCTTTAAAGAATTCAGTTGAATCTTAAGAGACAATTACTGTATCCAAGTAATTGAATTAATCAAATGAATCTAATGCTCTATCACAAACAAGCTGTGAAGTTTGAAGCAGAAAGAGAGAGAGATAGAAAGAGAGAGAGGGAGAGAAAGAGAGTTTCCATATGTGTCTTTTTATGTGTTTATGTGTGAGTGTTTATATGCTTGGATTGAATTAGGTGTGACTTAAACATAAAAGCGAGATTACCCAACAGAGATAATCTCTAAATCTCAGCAAAGCCATTTTCATGCAGTAAGCATAAAATAAAAGGATATACATAACCTCCTAAGCTCATTAAGATCGTTCTTTGACATTATATAACGTTAATGACATTAACATGTTTCCAGGCTACACTAAGGATGCAAGTCAGAGACCGAACATCAAAGATACTCAGTCTCCTCAACTCCTCCGACCTGGCTTCGTTCACAACGCTCCCCCAGCTCAGAGCATACAAGGATTAACACACTAATGCCTTGCAAGCAGGATTTGGCTGCTGACTGCCATAGGGCTCTGTAAAGATATTTAAGCCAGGTCTCGGAACTTTGACAAGGCAGATAATCCAGCATGCCTTATTCCGGAATAAGCTTTACGTCAGCTTTACTCCAGACAGATGTGGACAAAACATGCTGGAAGGAGCTTCATCTCCGACGTACTTTCTGTGTGATTTCAAGATTTTTACAGAAATATCCTTGAGGAGAAAAAAACCAAAAACATTTGTCTTAAGAAAAAACAAGCATAAAAGAACAAGACAGAAATAACTCGAATTTTGCCATCATTTTGTTGGCAACTTGATTCACTGATTAGTAGGGCTAATGGCCAAGTAATTTGTGTGAAACATGTGTTTTTTATGATTCTGGATTTGTCAGGAGCGCCAAGAATCATGACTCTGACAAATTGGTGACTGTTTCCATGGTGGCTACATAATGTCAGTTAGAAAGTGGTCACATGTAACATGTGTTATATTTCTGATTACATTTTCTTAGTGAAGTATTGATTCTTGTACTTCTATGTGGTTCCCATCCAGGATTCAAACCCACACCCTCAGTGTCAGCCACCTAACCTACTCAGCTGCCATGGCTTCCACAAAAGTACTTTTGTGGTCCTATAAAAAGAATAACAGACTGTAGAAGAGATATAACTGTCCCTAGTATGTTATACCAAAGACACTGAATGATGATAAGGGGAAAACACAAGGACTGGTCAGCTTGAGGTCAGTTTACTAGGAATGAGTGGGGTATGATGGCACTTGTTGTTCTCCTGCCTGACACTTGGCTGTAAGGGGAGAAAACAGGGACTGGTGAGCTTTAGATCATACTTAGACTGATAGGGATACCCATGTTAAACTACAGATTGGTACTATCTCAGTGGACATTGCGATCACTAAATTATTAAATCTCTTGTTGTGCTGTTGACAAAATGCACCATTCTACTGGCAAATAAGGATAAGATGGAACACGGATCTGACAACTATTAGCGAGTATGGTCCCCAGGTTTTTCACCAGCATGTGTAGTGCGATGGGTGAAGTGGGTGGTCTGTCTCAGCAAACTCCTACAATCATTTTCATCAATTTCATCATTATGCACTGCATGTGCACTAGCATAGATCTTCACAAGCCAAATGGGTTTCCTCACTGCTTCTCATAAATGCATTCTATGCACAGTACAACTTATCCTTGTTTGCCAGTATACTGTCATTTTGACCATCTGATTCCCATTTCAGGTAATGCCAAGCATGGGGTATTGGAACCTTAAATGTTGTCTTGTCTTCTCATGATCAATTGCCACAAAACCTGCCACATGGCTAAATAACTATCTCAAGTTCCAAAGTGTATCTGTTACCGCATACCTATGTAATTAACAGCATAAGGAAGGGCAGCGACCAAAGATGTTTTCACATTTTTATTTTACATCGGGAATACAGCAGCATATCAACCCATGGACTGATATGACCTCAGAAACTTGAGGCATCACTGACCTTTGACCTTCTGTCACACCAACTTTGATGTGCAACGGATATCCAAATTTGATGTTGCGTTAATGGGGACAAAAGATAGAGCTTGAAACACGAGATTGTGGAAAGGATGGATATGCTACTAAAAACGAACATTAAAAACACTTGACATTCCGGTGTCAATAGCAGCTAAGCTGCTGGGACAGCCACAAGTTTGGCAGAAGAAGATGGAGCTAAAAGGCGTCAATTTCGGGGACAGGTGAAATAAATGAGAAAAAGATTATGCGTGATTCTCCTTTCAGATAAGGAGGGGTGGGATATCTATTATAACACATAGGAATCGGGTTATGTCAGTCGTGAGTTGATAAAATGAACACATTGTGATGTATATTTCACTGAAATAGACACCTGATAATTATAAAACGCAGTAGTTTCAGGATGGAGCGGGCTCACTCTCATCACTAAAAAGCTGAATTCTTTCAAAAATTATTTCAAATTTACTTCACTTCCATAAAAAAAACTAAAAATTGTTTTCCCTGATCATATTCCTGTCATGTTTAAATGTTTATCATATAATCTGTTTCTCCCAAAACTGACACTTTTCTCGTATTACAAATGTCAACATTTATGTCAAATCTATTGCAATTCTGCCAAAAGTTTCACTTTTTTCCAAACTTCAGCAGATTATTCCATGCAGGTACAGAAAGTTTAAAATGTGGCCAAATCCCCTAATTTCTCTTGAAAACTAGAATCAGCAATATATAATCCCTAGTCAACTTTACCGATATCGCTACTGAAGCTTGTTAGCAATGGCTGTGCACGTGAAGGTGAAGTCTGAGACAACGATTTGTGAAAATGCAGCATAAACGACAAAAATACAAACACACAAATCTCAGGCAGTTAGTGACAAGTCTCAGAGTGTTTGTTTAACCCATGGAGAACATTTAGCTCACAGGGACGATCTATGTTCCCTCAAACAGACCCAGATCTGTTAACATTAGTGTTGCTGATTGCCTTGACAAGGGCCCATTTACACAGGTTTTTTGACTTAGGTCTTCAGTGTTTGTTCTTTAGTTGACTTCAGCAAACAACCACTGTGATTGGGCAGTGAATGCTATAGTTGTGCAACACTATACAAAGCCTGATGCTTGTTGAAAGTATATCTATCAAAAAACCTCTACTGGGATTTCTTGTCAAAAATATACTTTTACAAGAAACGTTTTTCTATCATTCATTACTGTATATAAGAGCAAATATTAGCATTGGCAATATCTAAGTGAATATTTGGCTAGAAATTTAAAGCTGTCTCCCGACGGCAGCTGATGGCCATCTTGATAGGTGGGACTTTATTTTTGATCGTTCTCACAAGATTAAAATCCAAAGAAGTCTATAAAAAGTCACACAAGTGATTGAGTGAGTTTAGTTTTAAGGCAATGTCAGCAATATTCCATCAATATCAAGGTAGGGGACATCAGAAATTGGTGTCATACATTGCAATCATGTGAGGAAACGAACCTGGGTCTTTGGTCTGACAAGTAAATGCTTTCACCAGTAGGCTATCTGTCCATTCCTCACACAAATAAATGTTTGAAATAAGCACTTGCCTGTAGGCCTGTGGCAAGTATAGTTCATATTGTGCTCATAGTGTCATATCTTGTTTCCTTATGGCATTCAGGCAATTATGTGTTGATATATTTGTTACAATAAACAACAAACTTACTGAACAAGGACCTGTTGAGACTTGCAGCTTTTACTACAGTCTGTGGGTCCTGATCCAAATTTGTTATGTTTAGACAGTGCAAATAGTGCAATTTTTAATATTTTTTAAACATCATAGCCATTGAAATCACAGAATACAATTTTCTCAGAGTAGTGTCATAAGTGTTTTCAAGTTTCTACCAAAAATATCAAAGGTGACAATTTCTTTGAAGATGAGTTATTGCAGAAAAATATATTGTCTGAACCAAGTCTGCCACAAAAGTACACTTTTTAATAAAAAAATTATTTTTCTCAACAACTAGACAACCTATGGCAATCAACATCGGTTTCAGGTTGTCCATGTGGTGTTTTTTAAACATAATATACAGACCCCTCCTCTGTCCTTGAGCATTAGCTGTTTTTTAAACATACCATACGGATCCATATTTTACAATGGTGCATGTGGTGTTTTTCAAACATACCATACAGATCCATATTTTACAATGGTGCATGTGGTGTTTTTCAAACATACCATACGGATCCATATTTTACAATAGAGCATGTGGTGTTTTTTAAACATACCATACGGATCCATATTTTACAATGGTGCATGTGGTGTTTTTAAACATACCATACGGATCCATATTTTACAATAGTGCATGTGGTGTTTTTTAAACAAACCATACAGATCCATATTTTACAATAGAGCATGTGGTGTTTCTTAAACATACCATACGGATCCATATTTTACCATGGTGCATGTGGTGTTTCTTAAACATACCATGCATATGCCTATTTTGCCCAAATGAAGTACACATCAATGCATGTTCGTTTTTTTTCAGCACCAAAAATTGCGACTGGGTAATCAAATTCATTTGCTCCTGCCAATCTTTGCTGACCAGTAATTCATCAAGTTGGCATTTTTTCAGCACTGCTTGCAGATTAGGCAATGATTTCTCCTGGAAAAGGCATGCAATGTGACATGGCTGGAAGATCCCCCTGATGCCGACCCTCCTGGGATCCACCATATGAGGTGGCAATTGTGAAATGTCAAGTCTAGGAAACGTCAACCATCACCCTTGCATTACTGCATTGTTTTCCTTATATTCAGGTGTTAATGAATAACCTGGAGGGAATGGTGAATCAGAATTAACACTGGTTCCTGAATCAGTGGACGTTCAAGATGTTAGTTGCAGAGATACTTGTATTACATAGCTGTTGTATGCTGCTTGTTTCCCACGAATAAGGATCTACACTTTTTACGCAAAGTTGTGTTAGTTGTGGGTACTTCTGGAAGACAGGCTTATCCCTCTGGTAAACAAGATGGTATAATGATTTCACTGATCTGTTCATATTGTTTTCATTGTTATTTTAGCCATGTGACCGAATGGAATCATTTTTGACAGGTAAAAGTGGCAAGCCTAGGCTAACATTTTGTCACTGAATATATATAATTTTGATGGTAACAAATAAACCAATGTAAAGTGAAAAGGAACCACAGGGAGTTGAACCTGAAGAAATCTAGATTTGCATCATTTACGGCTTTAGCACTGCAGGGAGAGCTGAGCTGTAGGGAAAATAATGTGGTTCAGGAACTGGGAGACAGGCCTTTGTCTGGTGTTGACAGTATATGTTTTAACATAACTGTTGTATTTTGCTTTGGTTCTCTGATGTTTAATGTTGCTGTTGTACACTGCTGTTGGATGGTGCTTTTGAACGTTACTGCTGTATCCTGCCTTTGTACATTACTAGTGTACCTAGCAGTTTTGCTCATTGTCATTGTTTTTGTATGTTATTGTTGTGCATGGCTTGTATTCAGTGCTCTTGTCACAGACAATGACCTATTAGCATTGAACAGACACAGGTCTCAGAATTAAACTCAGAATGCAATGAGTGATAGAGGAACACACAACAAACTTGCATAACCGAACCATCTACTTGTTCCAGCACAACTGAATAATTCTCTCTGATTCTTTAACATTCTAAGTAACTATATTTAAAAAATAAACCCAATACAATCTATTTATACAAAGGCTTTTATATCTTATAATGCAAGTTTCTCATTTTCTCAATAATGGTGGATTTTAAAATCTAACTGAAAAACTCATGTGTGTTATGTTGTTATGGCTACATCATGCGCATTAAGTGAATCTGTCAAATTATGGCCATCATGAAGCCTTGCAAGCAGGCTTTTAGTATTGGACCCTGTAATCAATCTGTCCCTAATGACGAATACATCAAACAATTCATAACACACAAAATTACAATGCAGTACAAATTTCATCTTTGATATTTGAACAAAATGTTTACTTAAAAAAAATCAATAACATTGATTACCCATTCTAGGCCTTTATGAAAGAAAATACTTACTGAAAATACACTGTGTGATTTAATAGGGAGTTATTTATATGGCCATGAGAGATACAGGCTAATCTCACAGTGTGATTGACAATGCAATGTACAACGAACGTTTTCCCCCGCCGTTGCCAGTGGTGCTCCCTGTGCATGTTTGGTTCAAATTGTCTGCAAATTGTTTTAGCATATCCTCAAACTGATCAGCTACGGTTCTCTGAAATGTGAAAGTTGACGTTCACACATGTTGTATACTATGTACATGGGTTTCACTTTGATTCTGTGTCAGTTTCAACATGTTGTTCAGTGGCGTGAAACATACGTCCTTGTGTCACATCCATTTCCATGTGCAGCTCTCACTGTGTGAACACAATCTGTCGTGTTTTGAACAGAATTTGTCCACTGTTTAACACGTCATATGTTGAACCCAAGATGTCAGATGTTGAACACAAGATGTCAAATGTTGAACACAAGATGTCAAATGTTGAACACAAGATGTCAAATGCTGAACACAAGATGTGTGTTAAAAACAAGATGGCGTATGATAAACAAAATTTGTAGTTATGCTGAACAGCAATGTGCTACGTGTTGAACAGAACTGTGTTGAACATAATGTGTCATGTGTTCAACACAAGATTTGTTGAACAGAACTGTGTTGAACATAATGTGTCATGTGTTCAACACAAGATTTGTTGAACAGAACTGTGTTGAACATAATGTGTCATGTGTTCAACACAAGATTTGTTGAACAGAACTGTGTTGAACATAATGTGTCATGTGTTCAACACAAGATTTGTTGAACAGGAACTGTCAAGTGTTAAAAAGAAGTTGTTATGTGTTGATCAGAAAATGTCATGTGTTGAACAGGAATTGTCTTGTGATGTCATGCATTTAACAAAAGAGGTTATTGTATTGTACGGTTCTCTTGTCTGAAATGTACAATGCTCCTGTGTGAAATGTGCCACTCTTCTGTGAATGAAATGAATGATTCTACACCTAGTCACCTTCTCATCGGAACAACATCAAACACCACAAGCACTTTCTGATCTGACAATTATAAACTGAAATCTGAATTATTTCAAACTTTATTTGTGCACAGCTGTTTAATTTACAACATACACCATAATAAAGCAGCCGGTCCACACCACTTTGTCAACCAGCCAGTCTCACTTCGAGATCGGAGCCTCCTTCTGATGATTGAGGGCGCTTGTTATAACAAGGTTTTGTTGAGATACCACCTGAGTGGCTTTGTGGAGGCACAAGGCCAACATTTGAATACCAATCAGTAATTTGTAATTGTCATGGTTTTGTTTAGATGACTTTAACCCAAACTTTAACCCTAACACAGCCAAGTCCATGGAAATACCATACCATACCATACCATACCATACCATACCATACCATACCATACCATACCATACCATACCATACCACGGTCGAAAGTATTGTCAATGCTTGTTGGTGATTCATGTATTCGTGCTCATGATATGACAATTCAGTGGGCCTTCTGGCTTGAAGAATTGTTTGTAGGTTGATTGAAACTGTTCAGCAAGTTGATGAGATATTTATTTGACACTGGTCACTGCCCCAGGTGCCAATTAAACCTCCAGGCTCACATACAATGGCCTCTGCTTTCAGTATACAGTTGTCATGATTATGAAAAGTGCTCTGTTACTTGTACTCAAAATATGTAGAACAATGTGAATTGCTACATGACAAATTAATGAATAGTCATGAAAGTTTGATTGTGAAATTAATGATACTACAGTATTAAAATCAAATCTTTTGAAGGTGTGAAAAGGGTGGAGTTGTATTCAAAGGAAGTCAAGGTGTATCATAAAGAAATATCTGTTCCTGTTGTGAACACATATGTGACTGAGTGAGTGGTTTGACGCTGCTTTTAGCAATATTACAGCAAAATCACTGCATGAGACACCAGAAATGGGAATCACACATAGTACCCATGAGGGGAATCAAACGAGATCTTCAGCATGACAACCGAACACTTTACCCACTTGGCTAACTCACCACCCATATTCATATGTGCCGTATTTCTCTTTAGAATTAGTCAGTTTTCAGTTTGGTACATTATGCCATTGTACCAATGGTGACTCCAATGTTGACAACATCATTGGATGTCAGTTGATGAGGGAACAGAATGTGTCATGATGCAGGTCAGAGATATGAACCATTTAGGTGAAACCTACCAGCATTGATATAGTACAGAAAACCTACAAACATAACTAGGCTCCTGGTGTGTCCAAGGGACATAACTCTGAAAATTGACATGTTGCACCCTGCTGACTGAGCCACTTGTTCTCCCATCTATGCATGAAGGAAAGGATATATCATTTCAAGTGTCGTCATAAAAAATGAATAAGAAAAAATGAACAAATGAAGCAATCAATGAATTGAACTTAACCAAATTACTGAAATCCTTTTAAAGATGCTGTATGAAAAAATAGTTCACGTGAAAAAGACAAATAACCAAAAAAAAGTTGCATTTCACAAAGTATGGCCAGTCAAATTCATTTAACAAACTGTTACCGGTGGAATGATTCATCGGGAATTTTAACTTGTCCATTGTCTGTGCAGCGAGAGTGTGAAAGAATTTCTTTAATTAGGAAGCCCCTGTTTCATCAACTACCAGTAATTACATTAATATTGCTAGTGCCCTTGGGATTTTAGAATTATTGACATAAATTTGAGCTGAAAAAGACAGTGTGGACAGTAGCACAATGCACATGCTGTACCACATTCCTGTCAAATCTTTCTAAAATGAATTATCTCCTCTCCTGATGTGACCTCCATTGCACATGGGAATTGTTCAATATCTGTGCTAGTCAAAGAGTATATGATTGTGTGATTGCCAATCTTTGTTTCGTGATTTAAAGAGTAAATATTCCCATTCACAATCAGAATTACAAAACAGAGGTCAAATATAACAATTATTACTTATTGACCTGAACTGATTTGGAATAAAATTATCTTGAAATAAAATGCTTGATTAGATAAACAAGAATTGGGCATCATAGCGCTAAAATCGTGAATATTGTTTTTAATACACCAGCTTTACTCTAATTTTCTGATACTGTGCCAAACTAACATCTAAGGCTGTTAAGAATTTTTGGAATTGTTCAGTTAAAATCAATATTTCTTTACATGTCTATTAGTGTTTTTTAGAATTCTCGAAGAAAACAGTTAAAAAGGTCTGTTGTCTTATGTAAACTGATGTTGTATCAGAGCCAAATAATTCACAGCCCATTAATCAGACCTTTAATTCTGCCTGGTATTGCTGTAATTTTCTATAATCAAAAAATATTTTCTCATCAGCAAAACATTTGTGTCCATTATCCTCCAAATATTATTCATGTGTCTTCATCAGGGCTTGCATTTTGTCAGCTTTGAAGCTGCAAGTTATATCTGTTAGCAGGATGGAGTGTAAAAAATGATACATTTACCGGGAAAATGGAAAAAATGGTTCAAAATTTCCCATCATAACCTTCCTGTTCTCAAGCTGTGTTGCCCTGCTATCGACGCTTACCATGATGCCACGCCATTTGACCAACCTTCTTCACATAATAATTTGTCAATTTTGCTAATGCACCTGTCGTCATTTTCATGCTTTTTAAGCCTTTCTCATTACAGTTCTGCATCTTCAGTAATTTTCCAGAACAAACGGCTTTCTTACGGCTTTCTTATCAAACAAGTAACATGCACTGTGAGGTTTCTTATAGCCTATTTCAGAAAGTGTCATGTTGATTTATTGGACATTACATTGCTTATGTACATAGCCGTGTGTATACACAACACAATGCATCTCATTTCACATCAAAAACATTAATTTCAGATTAAAGGATTCAGTTAAGATTTAAAACCTCAAACATCAGTGTTGATGTTTTACCTTGCATGTCAGAATGTTTTCAGTCGTTCATTTCATGTACATGTCAATGAAATCTTGCCTGTATCACCTGAACACCAATAAACATTCCCATGCAGATTGCAATTTAATGATGTCATTATCTTCAAGCTGTACTTCATTCTCATCATCTGTACATCTGTGCAAAGAAGATGTTCAAAGTTTGTCAATTTTGCATCTATGATTATTTTTAAAGTTTTGAAGAATCTAATACAAAACTTCTTGTATTTATCAATTTCTCATCATCTAATAAATATGACCTTAACATGAAAAATCTTTCCTGAAATTAAAACCACAAGTAATGTAAATGCATCAAGAATTGAGTGGGTGAAATTAACAATTTTAAGTAGCATAGCTTAAAAAATCTTGACCTTTTCTTTAGAGTGTATATGTGAAAGAATAGACTTGGCTTACACAAATAAATACAAAAACCTTCCATTATGACTGGTGCACAGAGGAAATGGCCTAATTTCTTTGACATTTATCAAGTAGTAGGCCTTGAGTTTTCAAATGTACATTTCATTTTAGGTCAAGTACAACAAAGTACGATCCAAAAAGGAAATCCATTTTCATGTGACAAATATTCTTGTAATGCCAGCATGTCGAGTCTTACTTGGAATAACATATAAAATGCTTAATTTAGAATCCTGTTTGGAATATATTTTTTATTTTGATGAAGAAGGAAAAAAAATTCCGGAAATGAATGTCTTTGAAGTCTAGAGCTGTAAATATCTTGAGTCCTGATTCCTGATTGGCAGATTACTATGATGACAGGGAATACGAAATAGATTGCATCTTGTTACTGGTAAATTAACCCCAGTAATCCCTTGTTTTTTGTGCAAAAATGAGAACAGATATCATGAAATAAACAACATTGGTTTCCTGACTAATTGTGGAAGAATCTAAAATTGTAACTGACAGGTAGGGTCAGAATGAAATTCAACCTAATATTTGTCGAACACTTTTCCCTTCAAACCTGGTAAATTCAAACCCACATGACTGAATATGTTGTTAATATTGATGATTTGATGATTTCTTATCATGGCCTTATCACCATCAGCTATGGTTAGAACTTTCCCTAACTGGAACTACCAATAGTTAGAATATATAACATACCACATAAATTTTGATAGGGATACTAGGATATTTCATATTGTTACAAAACTAAATTCATGAAATGTTATAAAAAAAATATTTACTTATGATGCTAAAAAAATGCTTGGTGCTAAGGAAGTATCAAATGCTATTTGTGTGACAACATCTCTTAGGTGTAGCTTAGGTGTAGCTAATCCTTCCTTGTCTGCATATCCCTAAAATAAATTGAGAGGTACATGCTTGTTTATGTCTCTGATTCAGAAGCTTAAGAGGTATCACTCCATAACATTGCTTTCTAAACATTGCTTCATTTTTATGCATTTTATTCAAGTTTCGAGCCATTTCCAAGGCTAACAAGACATCAGCAATGGCGTGTTGAGATAACTATTAATCCAGTGTCAAAATAACCCAGCATTTCATCAATCTCATCTTTTGTCAATATCAGCTTCATCAGCGTATATTTCAATATGAAATCAGTGACTGTTGAAAACACTGCTTCTGAAAGATAATCTAAAACTGGTCACTAAGAATTTAGTTTAACAGCATAACATTTTCAAAAGAAATGTGAGACATGAGCACATAGGCACCAGCCACATAAACACTCATCGTAGAAAAGGTGTCGTCTATATCAGATCATAAATTTACATAGCGTGAATTGGAAGCTTACATCTTGTAATAGACGTGAAGACAACTATTGTCTATTTCAGGTTAATGGACACACGCAAGACTTCAGTTTAATAAAATTGCTGTCTGGATGTCGTGTACTAAAGAGTTTCAAAGAAAACTAAACAAAAACACGTTCCGCACCACTGTTCCAATATATCAATGGAAACCACAAAACACTGCCATTGCTGATAGCATCATGTAGACGATCTTTTTGAAGAGATTGACGACAATGACAGTGTGGCAGTATATATACCGAACCTCAGATGACTCGAACATCTGAAGGTGTCGTATTTCTGTGGGGATATGATGGACGGAAAAAGACGAGACATGAACGTGAGCTTGTAGGCAGAGGTGACCTCACTGGGAGCCCAGCTTGGTGTATATCTATTGTACATAGACGAGCTATTAACGTCTGAATAGATCCTTTAATAGATACATACAAAGTACGGGAAGGGAAGGAGGTGGAAAGAATATGGGATATATTCAAGTCTTGATAGGGTGAAATTGGGTTTAGAAATTGTGACAAAAGTTTGAATATCTTCAAGATGTTGAATGAGCTGAGGGTGCTATTTTTTCTTAAATATACCTGGTAGGTGATAGATGGTGATCTATTTCATGTCATCGTTTTGAAGTATAATGGCAGAAAGTTATGCAAGTTGTAGATTTCTATCACCGCTTCTGTTTGATTGGGGCGAAACGTGCGTCATGGTGTTCTGTGATATGCATTATCTTGAGCATCTTCATGCTGTAATTGTTGGTGATGTCTGGTGGTCTGTTATCTAGCATCTGTCGAACTTTCAGTTTGTTGGAGAGGGTGACAGGTCAAGTTTCACAATTGTGCAGTGTCATCCAACATTACATACAGTGATCCTCCGTACCATGTGTGCATCTCAGATACATGATACTGTATGACAGATGGGTAGCATAGATAGATAGATACACAGGTGCAGAACTCAGTGGTAAATATATCACCCTGATACACTTACTTCAGACACACAAGCACTGAGAGAGAGAGAGAGAGAGAGAGAGAGAGAGAGGGAAAGAGAGAGAAGGGAGATATAGAGAGGGAAATGAGAAAAGGATAGAGAGAATGATAGAGAACGAGATAGAATTAGAGAATCTGAGCAAGAGGAGAGAGATAGTTGGAGGTAGATGGAGGTGAAGAAAGTGATGAGAGATGGAGAGAGAGAGGAGAGAAAGAGATGAGGAATGGAGAGAGAAGATGGAGACATGTAACATCCATCTCCAGACCACATGCACAGATACAAAAGTGTGTGTGCACTTGCTCAAATAGTTTGTCTGTTTGTAAGTAGTACATAGAGATACACATAGAGATACACATACAGATACACATACAGATACACATAGAGATACACATACAGATACACATACAGATACACATACAAATACACATACAGATACACATACAGATACACATACAAATACACATACAGATACACATACAAATACACATACAGATACACATACAGATACACATACAAATACACATACAGATACACATACAGATACACATACAGATACACATACATATACACATACAAATACACATACAAATACACATACAGATACACATACAGATACACATACAGATACACATACAGATACACATACAGATACACATACAAATATACATACAGATACACATACAGATACACATACAGATACACATACAGATACACATACAGATACACATACAAATACACATACAGATACACATACAAATACACATACAGATACACATACAGATACACATACAGATACACATACAAATACACATACAGATACACATACAGATACACACACATGTCGACATACCATTACATTAGCACACACATACATACACAGACGTGCACATTCTTCGCACAAGAGAGAGGAAGAGAGCATGAACACACCTAAAAAAACACACACAGACAACAACACACCTCAAGCCCCACACGCCAAACGTACAACTCGCACACATAGCAGTGCTTGCAACCCAATGGCCAGTCTATGGACACTTCACCCATCACTCTGACAGAAGCCCTGGCTTCCCTTTAAAGGTCGCTAACGACACACAGTGCACAAGCTGTAATTAGGAAGTGGATTTCTTAAGACCTGACTCGTCCTAGTCGATTTCACCACAGGCGTATGTGTAGCGACAGACGTCGCACACAGCCAACCTGTGGGCTCTGAGGCAATCCTCCATTACATTGCTAAAACCTTAGACTGGACAATTAGACATAATACAGCAACTAGAATCATATTCTAATCTGTTCTTGTAATTTAATGCATATCAAACATCCATTTGTTAACTTAATTTAACTGGTTAACTCAGTATCTTCTATCATGGTGATTGCTTGCACAGAAGCATATAAAGATTCACATTTCTTCTTGAAGATGGAGTGTTTATATTACAACATTTACACATTTTTTATCATATTTAATACAGTTGTTAACAGCACCAGAGGATAATCAGCCTTGAAACACTTTCTGAAAATTCCATTTGGTGAGTTTTAATTTAAAGTTTGAACATTTTTTGCAAATTTAAACTTCTGAAAATAAACTCTAACAATATGAAGTCAAATTTCAAATATCAAACATATTTTGTGCATATTTAACAATACAAATCAATATCAAAGTCAATACATCAGTCAGATATAATTTGACACAAAGTCATTTCAAATCTATATGTCATCATATTTGTAAACCAATATCACCATGTTAGATCTTCTTCATTAATATGTTTCATATTAAAACCCTATCACTTGAACTGTTCAGGTAAATCCAATTAGACTCAAAACAAACTCTTTTAAATGCACTTCATGCATTTTGTGGGCAATCGTGATCCATACTAGCCAACCTTTCCAAATATTGCTGGGCAAAACTGCAATCTTAAGTCCACAATATTGACTACCTAATGCCTCTGATAGTCAGATATTGGATTTTCTAATGTGAGTATCTAAATAAGCTATTAATCTTGAGGAAGTTTCTAAGATAGTACTATCTTGACAGCTCAAGTAATTGCCATGTCACAAACCTCTTGATAAATTATTTTTGCATTTGTTTTGAAGTTTGTGAAACAACTACTGTCATCAGTTGAGGCTTTGACAGTTGCAAAAGGCCACTATATCACATTTTAATTTATACTTAAAGAGCAAAAACTCCATGTTTAATGCATGTAAGTCCATCCACAAAGTGAATGCTCATCAGGCTACCAAGTATATTATTATCCAATCAATTGATCAGCATGCACTCAGTTTTCATTCTGAACTCCCTGGGGAGAATACAATAAAAAAATGCCCCTGAGTTGCATGAAGGTTGACAGTCATATCACATCTCATCCTACCGGGTACCCTTTCACTGCTGGGTGAAACATGGTATATTATGACGTTTCATGCTTCACATGCTTCATGTGCTTCAGCTTTCAACGGAAAAGGTCTGACATATTTTTAGTGGTCAAGCTGCTGAATAAAGGTACCTTTCTCTACGACCACCTTCACATAACTCCACTTGTGAATAACTAACTAGTGATTGATATAATGAATGATATTTCACATTTGACAACTTTCTTGATATCATTGAGTATCATGAAGCACAACTGTTTAGTAGGAGTGAGTGAGTGAGTTTAGTTTTACGCCGCTTCTTAGCAATATTCCAGCAACACCAGAAAATGGGCTTCACACATTGTACCCATGTGGGGAATCGAACCCGGGTCTTTGGCGTGACGAGCGAACGCTTTAACCACTAGACTACCCCACTGCCCCCTGTTTAGTAGGAATATGTAAATCATGCGATGAATTATATAAAAGGAGAAAGAAGTAAACAACGGGAACCTCTTCATCTGTAGGCAATAGGGTATGAAGCAGTTTTTTAAAATCTAATATAATTTAATACGACCTTAACTCTGACCTTTCAGAAATCAGTTTTTGAGTTACTTTTGTAACACAACATTCATCACAGCTGTCTGTCATTGAACTGGGCATGTTAAAATACCAAGTACAATTTTTATTGAATAGTTTCATACCAAAATACCATTGCAGATAAAACACATTTTCTAAGGGCACTAAAACACTGCGTTTCCATGTCCCTTTACAGGTATCTGCATCATTCGTGAAAACTTCCCTACTTTATGTTGTTTCACTAACCACAGCTGTTCGTACTTTAAGCATCTCAGATGGAAATCAATGCCATTTCAAATAAAGAAGTTTCATTTTAGTAGGTAGTAAGATCTAAATAAAGATGGAATATGACAAATTGCTACCATGCATTTCACAATTTGCCTGCTAGATTTCATTTGGCGTGATATTAATCTTCTCAGTGTTGCCAAGTCAGAGTATTTTGCCAATGAAATGGCTTTCATGGTTTCATCGTCCATGGCGCCATAACACTTTGCTATCAATACCATTTGAAATGTACATCCCTGCTCTTTGGTGGATTAATTAAACAAAGTGTCCAATTGTCCAAGATTACAGCTAGCATGCCTCTGACCTCTCCAGCTAACTAGATGGAGACTTCGACAATGACATGATCATGTTTGTATAGATAGTGGCAGAGGTGGTCTGATGCTGTCGACAGGGTCGTCAGCAGCCCTATTGGTATAATCACTGACGCTAGTTTTATTTCCTAATGGAAATGGGATCTCGTTCACATCTTCCCTTCAATTCATACCCTTTTCAAAATGCAATATCAATATCTAATAGTCAGCATTAAGGTGTTCGTACATTAAATCAAGCTATAGTAGCTTTCAATCATCATCACGGACATGATGGCACTCCCTCTCGAGGAACGTGATGGTCGTCTCTCACATCAGAACAGTCAGGAAGTAAGATAATTAATTAAAATCACTTGTGGTTACATTCCACCAAGGGACAATCTTGATTTCTTTACATCGTGAACAACATATACACACGTTTGATGCCGATTAGCAAGAGGAAATTGTCTTGTTTGGGTAGTCTTGGCTTTAAGCTGTGAAAAATTTCATGAGCGTCTCATGGTATTGCAATGGCCTCCCAACTATGCCTACCCTTCAAGATCAGGACTGGATGGCACACTCTGTGCCTCTGTCAACATACCTAACTTAATGGGTTAGCAAGCACAAACTGTCTGAAGACATACTGTTCTTTTTCGCTCACTTACTTTGCAAGTGTTCTATGATAACAATGTGCAGATGGAAAGTGAATATAACTGTAAATAGATTTGATGTTACAGATTTACTGTTATTTGGACATCAACAAGTAGCCAGACATAATAAACAAGAGTCATTGAAACAGAAAACTGTTCAACCAGACAGTTTTGAAATTTGTTATGAGTGGTCTAAAATCCCAGACATATTTGAAAATAATTTTAAAAATCATGATTACAAAATCTTGATGATCAGTAACATCAAAGGGCCATGGCATATGAAACCGCGACAACTTGGGATAATCATCTATAATGTTAAAACTGTTTGATGAATGAATGATTGTAAAAATATTGAAGATTCTATAAATGATTCATGTAATAAAGGTCACATTTTCAACTCCAATAATCAAAAGATCTTTTAAAATACCTCAGCAAGCATGTTGAAGGTCAGAACGGTCACACAAAGCCTGCCCTTTAAATTTCATATCACGTGAAACATACAACAGTTCAAAAGGCGTCAATATCGACCCACGTCAAAATAAATGTAATTGACAATGTGTATAGACTTGCTGCTGACATATGACCTTTTGCACAGGTTACTCTTTTGTTTCCATTTACTCTCATGCTTAAGTCAGTTTAAAATAATGATAACTCCCATACTTGTAGGTGTAGTTTGGGAGTCAAGAAAGGAATACTTTCTGTTAAAAGGTCCTAAATTCCGACATTTCAACCATTTGTGTTACAAATTGTGAAGCACCTTCAAGTGTCTTAAATGTCAGAGAATTGTAATTTCACCTTCTTTTTATTAAAACTTTCCTTTAGGTTTTCTTTTTCAGTCTTACTGATGCCATGGTTTCAATTGCTTAGGTGTCAACACTCTCAGATAAACTGACGCTGTCATCTTAAGTCGTCAATTATCTTACCCTTCTAACGTAAGCTCATTGAGAAGCCTTTGTTGGGGTTAAATGTTGTGAAGTGTGAAAACGACACATAATTAGATCACTCCTAATGAAATTAACCACATTTTCATGCTTAACTTGAGCCATGAAAATGACTTTTTTGCAAAGAAATAGAACAAACTGATGTAAATTTCCAGTGAAATTGACACATTTTGTAAGAGTTAAGAAGGAAGGATAATCCTAGCAAATGAAGATTGAGAGAAAATGAACTTGTCGTTGAAAGCACTAGCACAAAAGAAATTTATTTTGATATTCATCGAAATTGACATGGCGGTTACATTAAGAGTTAAAATGTCTGTCACTCATGTGTCTGTTGTAGTTTTTCCGTTTAAAAAAATGTTTGTTTCATGAAGACCATGACTCACATGTTTAACATGAAATATTCATGCTGAGCACAAGTTAATGAAATTAAAATGAAAATTGATGGTCAATTAATTAACATTTCCATACAAAATGCTTGCTTTAATTAAAATTAGCATCTGTGATAAAGTTCTTTATCATCAATCATGTTCAACTATCATGTTTCTTAAAAATTGCCTACATGCATGATTTCATTTTCTTTTAAGAGTATTTACAAAGGTCACTGTTAAACCACATTTTAATTGAAAACTTCAGTTTAATGAAATTTCTGCATTTTGAGAAAAAAGGTCTATTATTGGTTTTGATATATCCTCATCAACATATGCCTTAAATCACAAAAATGATTACACTATTTTATAATCTTACGTTTCAAATTAAGGAAAAGGCTTGAAATTAATGAAAATGTATTTCAAGTGGAACAAAAACGTGATGTAAGTTAGTTCAAGTCAATCCATTTCAATTAAGTAAGTATTTTCTGAAGAAACATATTTATACTGAAACTGACACATATGTATTCAAAATTGACACATGTTCATTTGAAATGCCACATGTTCATTTCACAGTGTCCAGCCACCTAAGACATGCACAACTGAAATGTACCCCAGCTCATTCTACGACATGCAGGTGACAGGCATGAATAGCAGCGACCGTATGACTGAGACTCCCTATTCAATAACATGTTTGTCAGAGGTACAGGGAGATTACGACATTTTCAAGTGTTATAGCTTTTGTATTAACTCAGAGACACGCCAGTTCACAATGGCATCAAGAATACAGTGAAAAGCGCGACAGTTTTCAGACAGTCTCAACATTTGGTTGCCTCTCTCCCACTCATGTGTGAGTAACACTTGGCAACAAACGATGCTCATAGCGTTATCACGCTCACTACTTGACTTTCTCTGCCCACTTTAAGAAAGGGATGATTATTTGTTCAAGGTGTGGAGAGGGGTCTTGGCTTCGTAGCCAAAGACTGCAGAACATGAAAGAATCTTGCTCATATTTTATAGGTCTGCACTGATAGATTTGAATGTACATTACCAGCTGATGTGAATTTGAGTGGTGTTTATTGCTTCCGTGTCTCTCCTGAGGACTGAGCTGAAGGACATGTCACAGATGTAACATATATCACATAGATTTGGCTAGCCTCTCGTCTATTTCTAGGAAACATGTTGCATATAGGTGAATGTGTGTCTGGAACAGCTCTTTGTATCATTTTATGAAATACCAACTTCCTCTTTGAGTTTGTTAAATTTTTCATAATAACATGGTTTTTATTTGTTTGTTGATTAACTTCATCAGTAGCAAATATACAACAATATGGAATATTGTGTCTGAAAATACTTAAGGTGGTGAAGTCAACCAAGTGATTGACACTATGAGCATCAGTGTGTTTGCTGTTTTACTTCCCATTCAGTGATAGTCCAGATTCATGATGAGGTCTTGAAATAATCAGTTTGGATCCAACTAATCCAGTGATTCATATCATGAGCATTGACCTATTGTTGTTTAACATCCAATCTTGCAATATACCAGGTATATGATGGAGGTCACGGCATTGGTTGGGCCACACATGACTATTTACAGACTGCCATCATATAGCTAGGATATTCCTAAGTATGTAGAACAAAGAGACTGATGCTTATGACATCAATCATTGATTTGACTGGACCAGATTTGATTATCTATTGGTCTACATCATAAAGCTGGATTATTGCAAAATGTGTGAATAACAAACAGATTATGCTTATGATGTCAATCACAGGTCTAAAGGGGCCAGACTTATAGATACATTAATAGCTCCTTGGAAAGAAAACTAGGGAGTCAAATGTCAGATGTTGAGAAAGATGGAAAAAAACCCGAAACATGTCAATATTAAACCTATCATAATTCCCCCCATTTTTTTTGAAACATTGAATAATATAGAAACAAAGTGAAAATGATCAACTAAACATGTGCATGTTTTGCCTATTTCGCATATATGTGTCACTTAACTGTTAGTTGTTTGTGTGGCTGGGGTTATCTTCAGGGTAACAGTCATATCAAAGTGTTAAGTCCCGTACAACACTGTCACAAACGATAAATATTATCAAACTACCTTCAGATTAAACACATGAAAACCCCATCACTGCTGTAAGATTTCACTACCTCTCCCTAAGCTATTGTAGTACTTATCACCAAGAGGTAAATTGATTGCAGTTGACACACTGGATGTGAAATTAATACTGCGCTGAACACAATTCACCAGGATTGTTGGGATAGATTTATTTCAATAGCCAGCACAAGGTGTCATTCATTTTTCAAAGGGATGTGGGTAAACTCAGTGGTTATACTGTTCACTTACCATGCTAAAGATCAGGGTTCGATCCTTCACATGGGTTCAATATTTGTAATGAAATCCATTTCTGCTGTTTCCTTAGCTAGATATTACTGCATATTACTAAAAGCACCGTAATACAAAACTCATTCATCATTCTAAATTCATTTAGAACTACATAGCACTTGTTACATTGACTTATGCCTATGATGTCAATCACTGGATTGTCATGTCCTGACTGGATTATTTACAGACAGATGAGAGCGTCTTTACATGAAAAATAAGAAGTAAATGTGGCATTCCTCTTAAAACATAACCAAGTAACAATATGGATGTTCTGATAACATGAATTCTTCCACAAATCCCCCAAACACCATACAATTACCAGAAAAGACCTTTCAGAGTTAATGTTGACTTACATTAACATCTTATAACACAGATCTGAAAAGGAACTATGGACCATTCACACCTATCAATTATATCCCTTCATTGCTTGTCAATGGCCCTGAAACAGTTTAGACCTCAATGAATACTTCGCTACAATTTCTCAAGCCCCTATTCTACATATATTCCCTGTTAAATATGTAAGGTGGCCAAATATTGCAGTTTCATACATCTCTGCCATTTCTGTATGTATATTTATGGACCAAATGGGCCATTAAAGGTTGGCGTGTGGTCCACTAGTCAAAGAAATGTAAATGTTCACCACCTTTCTCCTCCGACCAACAGCAGTCCTTTGTTCGATGGTCATGCAGGGTTATGACATTTAAAACAGCTGAAAACAGTTTTTTCGACATCAGAAAATGTTAATGTATTCTGTTTGATGGTTTCACCTTGTTTGAACTTCTGGATTTAATTTCCAAGCTGCATGATTTGCTTGATTGTAATGTCATACATGCCTCACTCAAACATGCTTCTACTGGGACTTGATAAATCATTTAATTGTGAAAAACTATTTCGTTTGGTATATCATAGTACAGTCAGCATACAAGTCAGCGTACATCAGAAGGTGCTCTGGAAGCTCAGTTGAGCTGCTGTGGCAGCTTATGCTGTTTGAAGATAGAAGGAGAAAGAAAAGTCTGTTGTAATTGTAAAAGGTTGTTGAGCTTTCACTATCATTATCAGTAGCACTAAAAGCTATTTTTGTGTCATCATCGTCATCATCATTATCATCATCATCATCATCAAGCTTACACTCATCATCATCAGCACTAAAAGCTATTTTTTGTCATCATCACCATCATCATCATCGTCGTCGTCGTCGTCGTCGTCGTCATCATCATCATCATCATCATCAGCAGCAGCAGCAGCAGCAGCAGCAGCAGCACCAGCACCAGCAGCACCAGCAGCACCAGCAGCACCGGCAGCACCAGCAGCCATCACCATCTTCCAACTTTCCTCCTCTGTATCCTCCTCAGCATCATCAACATCATGTTTATCATTTTGTTGTCATCGTCCTAACTTACAGCAATCAAATGTGTTACTGCCAGCAAAAACGTCATCATTTTCTGTCATAAACACCTATGTACTGACATGCACACCTCTGTATCAATGTCATCCTACATAGCATGATCCCAGCAATGTACACCTGCCCCCCAACCTGAGACTCATCCCTCCTCCCTCCTCTACTGCAATGAACACTGCTAATTGCAATCAGCCCATAATAGAGACAGACAGTGCTGTTCATGGGGCCATCACTCATAGATCTACAACCATAAACGTAATGTACAACTCTCACTAATTTCAGTACGCGATACACTTATGATGCACTACTCTTCCTTTGTTGTCCTGTCCATGGCTGTTATTGCTTTCCAAAACATAGATTGGAATTGATTTTTTTTCATTTAGGATAACTAACCTCCCATATAGGAGGTCCTTTGCTTTGGTTTATAGAGTAACAAATTATTTGGAGTTTGACAAAACTGACAAGACTCCATAAAAAACGTTGATGTTTGTGAGACAAGATAAGGCAGCATTCATTAATTACACTCAAATATGCTCCTCTGTTGGTAAACCTTGATGAATATAGATTAATGATTATTGAAAGTCATAAATTGATAAGAAAATCTTTCTGGAAATGAATATCTTTGATGTAAATACATACAATATTGAGTACCACTTAGCTCTGGGTTATTTGAACAAACCAGTTTGTTGACATTAAAGGGAATACCTTTTGCCACAGGATACAAACTTGGACAAAAAATATTTGAGTGATTGAAATAGATTATGCCTGATAAAAACATGGACTTGGTGATCAGTTATATGTTTGCCTGATAGCTTCACTGTGACTGGACAAATAGTTTGATGGACAGATATAGAGATAATACTGATCTTAGGGAGCTCCTGTTGACAACTTCCCAATGCATATTTGACTGACTCAAATCAACAATCTTCTAGAAATTGACAATCATTTATGCCTAAATGTATATATGTTATATATATATGAGAACATGACATGTTAGTTCTAGGTAATGTCATATATATGTTTGTTGGATGGGTGCATGAATCGAATTGAAAAGCATTGAGAACATATTTCAATTTAAAGTTCATTGATTTTCCATCCACTGGATTCCCTCTGTGAGTGACTGAGCGAATTGGGTTTTATGCTATTTGAGGCAATATTCCAGCAATGTCACTTCAGTGTGTGTGTGTGTGTGTGTGTGTGTGTGTGTGTCTGTGTCTGTGTGTGTGTGTCTGTCTGTGTGTGTGTGTCTGTGTGTGTGTGTGTGTCTGTGTGTGTGTGTGTGTGTGTGTGTGTGTGTGTGTGTGTGTGCAATAACTCTTTATTTTTAATTGATTTTCATGTGTTTGCAAATTTATTTTCATATTACAATGCTAACATACACTGAAATTAATCCAAACTATTTTGATTCTTTTCTGACACTACAGATATTCCCTGACAAGGCTCACATGTCAATATTTAACCTTTTTACTAATTGTCACATTTCATGTTGACGACAGGGGCCATGACTTAATGTTGCCAATTTCACCTGATGATAAATGTGGGCACAGGTGCTAACCTGTCTATTACCCTTTGTTCATGTCACAATGTGCCAATCTGAAATGAACATCTGCCTAGATTGTGACATGATTAATGAGATTGGTCCAATTAAATGCTTTCTCTTTCACATGACCAACCAATGAAAAAGTGGAAAATGGTGATACATGTGTATTCCATTAAACAAATCAGTTACAGGAAAGATTTGGATATGCTAATAATTCTATACATGAACCGCTGACATTCTTAGAAGATGATTATGTAGATAGATGTCTTTGATCTTCGTCAACACATTATCTTGGTATATAAGTTTTGTCAATTTCAAGGTAATTCCCACAGACCTACTTGTGGCTCTGTCACGCTGATATGATTCCACTAGTAGAGTTGTTAATTTCACTGATGCTCATTTCAAACACAAGCCTCTTACAGTACATAACTTTCCTTGATGATGGGGGATCCATGCCAAGCCCTGTCACATGTTTAGTCTACCATTCAAAGGAAAAGCATTTATAAACACAAATAACAAAAATATTTACATTTTATAAAACTTATCACGTCTCCCAACAAATATCTGATAATGGGTATATTTGCAAGTAAGTAATCTCAAAAAATCTGAAACTGTTGTAATTTCAGATAATGACAGAGAAATGAAAGCCGTTTACCAAACCATCACAAAATGGACAAATTTTGAATTTTGTATTGAGCTGTGCAGGCCTCTACATGGCATATTTATTCAACACAAGTGATATAATGTTCTGGAGTGTTCATAGAATTCAAAGAATGATGACTGTTTAGTTTATGTGTTCGGCAAATGGATAAGCGTTTCTTCTGTTTACACAACCTAAACACAAGCAGTGATAATGCTCCCAGTTAAACTACAGCGGGACAAACCTTGCCACATCTGACGAATGGTCCTCGCTAGTATAAACGTTTAAAGAGCAATGGCAAATTTGACGAGTAAATATTTAAAAAACTCTACAGGTGATTTTTTTATGATTTTAAAATAGAGACATGATGTGATGCTTTGCACATACAGAAATAAAGTCAAACTGTTTTAGCATCCGCTTATGAATCATCAACCTTTGTGTCCAAATTCAAATAAAATTTAAAGATACATTTAGTATATATTTTAAGGATGTTTGTACATCTTAACATAGGCACGCTTAAGTCAATGCATAGAATATTCTCAAGATTTCCATACAGAAAAAAAGTCAGTTATAGAACACGCATAAGTACCATCTAGTTTGAAGTAAATTTGATTTTAATTCAAGCATAAATGTTGAAATTTATGCTTGTTGAAATTATAATCAGAGACTTAACTTTTCAAGCTTACTAAAAAACACAACTGTTTTGGCAGATTCATGTTTGTTTCCTGTTTACAAAGTGAGTCTTTGACAAATCCTTTCTCAAGCTTTGTATCAGCGCATATTTTCCTATTCACATACTTGTACCTTACAAGCCATACACCTATCATATTGAAGTGGAATATAAAAGAATCTGAAATGTACACCTTTTACCCCTATTGAGATCATCACCTCACTGTCGATTATATGAAATATACGCCCGATTATGCATTTACTTACAGACAAAGTAAATACCCTAAGAACACTAGCTAGACGGGATGTTCATTTCGAACTGGCCCAACAGGCGCTAGTCGAGTGTCAAAGGTCATTGTATCGCAGCATTGCCTTTGTTGAACAGTATCGTGTGTCTGTGTTTGCAGTGTCCAAACCTCTTCAGTTTTTACACAGTGTCTCATGATGGTGAAATCTATAAAGTAGTACCCCTATGTACAAGGTCCTTTGGGATCCACCCATGAGGTGAAAATAAACGTGACAACGTCGGTATCATAAGTACGGATTATTCAAATTGTCTATCACCGAAATAATTACCTTGAATTACTCCATTACTGGAGTGCCAGGTTCGAACTCAGCAGGGTATGTAAACAAAAACATATGTTATCATGGCTTTGGGGTTTAGCATACATACCATACATCTCTTAAGTCGTTTCTAAGCAGGTGTTTTATTCAGGAACACGTCCATTTCATCTGAGGTGTGTTCATTTCAGGTAGGCTAATCTCTGAATCGTTGGTACATGTTCTCCCGGTTTTGAGACCAACTTAGACGCAAAGTAAACTTGCTTGACATACCAACGATGTCCTGAGACAAGTACCTGTGAAAGAGACAAGAATGCCAATGTCCCCACACACCATGGGAGGTATTTCAGACCATCCCATGTACATATCACACTTACCTATGTGATTACCACAGACATGGTCACTGGAAGCATCACCCATTTCAATTTAAGATATGTATATACCATAATATGATTGTGTTTCAATTTGTGATTTCGATCTCTGAATTAATAGGAATCAGTTAATAATATGTTCATTTCATAGGTTTTACTTTGTGATGTTTATATTTTAAAAATTGAATTTCAATTTGTACTTGGTGCATTACTTTGTACATTTGGTATTGGCTTCAAACTTTGTTATGGTCACTACCTGCATATATAATGAGAAACATCAGTTTTTCATGTGCACATCCCATAAAAGAGCTGGTTTCAATTTGTGATATATTCATTTTGTAATGATGTTATTCCAGGCAACTGGTAGGGAAGAAAATGGCATGCCTACACTTTTTGTGAACACCTGGTGTCATTAACTGATGATTCATGCATTCATATAACCACTATTTTTCCATTTCTACCCAACAGAATTTGGTATGTGGAAAACGGATTCTTGGTATTCTGTGGAAGAGACATTATAAATATAATTCATTGCTGTTTTGTATTGCCTTCACTTTGTATGTTGGTTTGTTAATTGATGTCACACCCAAAAGTGCTGCAGGTATGTAGCAGGTGTTTCTAAATAATTAAGCCTGGACAGACAATCAGGTGATTGACTTCATGAGCACTGCTCTATGCTTTTGGGACATTATGACATTCATCAACTCAGTCAGCAAGTCTGGCCATTCACATGGATGGCAACAGGAAAGTCAGTTTTCCGAAGAAACTCTAATATTGTGTCATCGAATGGGGGTTCAGACAATTCACAAAACTGATCAGTTTGAAATGAAATTGGTGGAAATCAGCGAATCCACAGAAAACTCTCATCGCTGCATCCAAATCAGAATGTTACCTTTGACAATCAGCATAAGCGCCAGTTATGACCAGCATGCACTACTGAAGACCACTTGTAAACCACATCTCTACATGTCCATCTCCTTCATGCTTTGCTTTTATGAACACATATAACTACATACTAAATCTCATTGTTTTAACAACTTCATGAACAATAAGACCTCTTCCGAAGTCAGACTTCTGTAATTGCTGACCTTCAGTGTCCTTGACCATTGATGCCCTTTTCACCATTTGACATTAGACATTATACAATCAAATCTAGCCCTTTACATGTAATAATCATTAATCATAAACACTGTATAACTGTCCATCATGTTGGAAATAGACAACAGTTTTAATGTAGTCAACTTTGTGAATCAACAGACCTCCACCACGCAATATGCAATTGACAGTGTCATACATTGTACATATCATATGTAGATATCATGCTGAAATTTACACGTTTGAAAAACATGCTCCCAAAACAAGAATCATATATGTAATAATACTGCTAGTGCACAGCACTTGAACATTCCAAAAATGTAATGGAAACTTTACTCACTTAAACAAAAAACATCCACAAAACTTTGGTCATGTAAACACAAAGAAATGAGATCAGTTGGTAGATGTACTTTTTCCAGGGTTTACAACTGAAAAAAGTTATTGGCTGAGCAAAGGGAAAACTGAAGCATTAAGTATAGTCTCTGCACTAAAATAGCTCAGCTAAAGAGCAGAATGAACACTTCAAAACCTTCAAAGAATACCTGCAAGTTTCACAAACAGATTAACATTCTACTTGTAGATGTACATTCTGTTATCAGTGCCACCTATATTTGGTTTCCATGTTCTATGGGACATAAATGTTAGAAATAAAATTAGTATTATTACCAGTTTTAGGATTAAGGGTTTAAATGCAATAAAAGAGTCACTGTTGCATAATAATACAGTGTTAATAGTGTCTGTGACTTTACTGGAAAGAAGACGCTTGATTGCCAGAATCTTACAAAGTTGAGATTAGAATCCTGTTATGAGACTGATCTCCAGCTGATTGTGTGACATGAAGCAGAGTCATAAATGTTGTCTCGTCTATTTAATGAAAGCATTTTATTGGTTTACCTGAGATATTTTTGCACATTTGGCTGTAAATATTTAATAAATTCAAAAACCATCAACAGTTTATGAAAATTCAACCTGATCCTTGACTTGATGGGCGACGAGGAAGTCGTGCACTTGGAGACATGATTCCAGGGAATGTGACCATGTTGAATACAGGGGGCTCTGTCAGTTTCTTAAGGGATTATAGAGAAGATAGCAGGCAGAGTATAGACAGGATCTTGCAAACAGTGCGTATGCAGAAATCTGAACAGTTAGTAGACAGCACATTACATACAGTTTTGCAGAGAACATACAAGATACTGTTTATTTGCAGTCAGTCTATTACATTCAGTCTGCAGAGAGCACACTGCATACTATTTTCAGGCAGCATACTACATACGGTTGCACAGTGCATACTACATACAGTTTACAGACAGTATATCTCATTTTGATTACACATTGCACATACATCACAGACATCATACCACATAGATATCCCACAAAACATACTACAAACACTTTACAGAGATAATACTTCATACACTTCACAGAGATCATACTATATACAGTTTGCAGAGATCATACTACAAATATTTTGCAGAGATCATTCTGCATACAATTTACAGAGATTATACTACATACACTTTGCAGAGATCACTGTACAAACATTTTGTAGAGACCGTACTACATACACCTTGCAGAGATCATACTACATGTATTGTAATGTATTACATAGAGCTACAGCCTACCTCCTTTGCTACAGCTGATGTACAGCAATTATGCACATACATCAGTGCATTTTTAGTTTATTACTAATAACACTCCATACTTATTCTACAGCACAGACATTGTATCTCCGATGTGTCATCAAATCCATCGCCAAACAACATCCACAATAATAAATGTTTATTTATACACACATGCTATCTTAATATTTCGACAAACAACATGACGGAAGGTTTTATTTCATTTTAATGTTTATTTCATGGTATATGGGGTTTTGTCTGCAACACAGCTAGGAGGTAAGTTCTCCTGCAATGTTAATTTCCAACATCTCTTTCAAACACAAGTCAATCAAGTGATCGGCCAGTCAATTGTCCTGTGGACAGTTTAGGCAGTGTGTATGGCAGCTTGACCAGAGGGGGGCCTACATATGAGAGAAGCTTGTATACAATCTAAGGTGGGGGAACTAACGGCTGTTCTTTGATAATGTTGGACGTTGATGGGGTTGGTTTTTACGAGCATTTTTCAGATAAACTTCAGTTTATGTTTGAAAGTTCTGGTTTGGGGAATGAGCAAAACCAGGTGTCACCTGCATTCAGTGGCAATAAAATGGTGAAACAAAGGTGAAGGCACGCCAGCGTGGGGTGTGGAACTCTGGGATAGGTGCTCCTGGGGTGCTGAGATCAAGGATAGGCACTCTGTTTGACAGCTTGCCTGAGAACAGTGACATTTCTGATCAGATATGTGGAACTGTGCTTAATCTGTGTAATACCTTTCTATCAAGTTCAATGTACTACAATTGGCTACCTGCATCTTAGAAATACACTTCCCTCTGATTCACTTCAGTTGACTTTACAGGCTGCATGTGATGAATTATCAACACAGGTGTCAATATCAACCCTCACTGCACGTCATTTCATTGTTGTCATGACAACTTAGACTTACATTTCATGTCAGTTTCAACTGAATGTTTATTGGAAAAACTTCCGCCTTAAACTAAGACTCAGTATTTACCAAACCCAAATATATTTCTGTTCGGTTTCCTTGTTCCACATAAGTCAGTTTCAAGGGGATTGTATAAAGCCTTCAAACATAACCTAGACTTCTTGTTCAAGATCATGGTTAAAGTGTTCACTCATCACGCTAAAGACCTGGGTTCAAGTCCTTAAACGGGTACAATGTGTGAAGCTCTTTTCTGGTGTCCACTGCTGTGATATTGCTGGAATATTGCTAAAAGTGGCATAAAATCATGTTCCCTTTCTTCTTCCTCATCTTATTTAGTATTGCATGAAAGATTTTCTAAATATCTCTCTTCACGTTCCCGGCAGTGGATATTTTTTTAAAAACCTATGTGAGTGATGGGTGCTACTGGTAAAACAGGACATGTTTACCCTTATTACTGATTCCAGTCCTTTCATACACTTTTCACTACAAATATACCTTTTATGTCAAAAGGATTTTGTTCCACTGGATAATCGAAACTGGTTCTTCTCTGCAAGCGCTTTATATTTACCTGTTCCCCAGCTGTTTACAAACCAACCAAACACCTAATTAGTCACACGTTTGAGTGACATATATTTACGTGATGTAACGCGGTAATGAATTCTCTCAGGTTTCACCAGTTGTCAATTTCAGAAGTCGTTAATAATCAAACCAAGAGAAACATGGCGGAAGGCAGATTTTATCTCAAAGATGTATGAGGAAATTACCCAGAATGCATTTGTACTGTCAAATGTTTTAGTGGGCTCCTTGCGGTTTATGACATTAGTTTATGACATTAGCATGTCGACATTTTGCTAATTTCATCAGTAACTCTGGCCAGGGTGCATACAAACCTACATGTACGAAAGTTCTCGTGGCTTACATACTTGATTGTTGCTGTCACTTGTCAGTCAAAACAAGGAAACATTCAATCCAAAAGCAACCAGTCAAAAAATAGGTTCAAAACAATTTTTTCCCAAGGAAAATCAAGTTTTTCACATGTCATAACTTATGTTGTTTTTCAGCTCTCATTAAAATATAAAAAAAATTATCGCAAGGGAATTTGTGATTTACTGATTTATCCATCTAAGCTAGAAATAAAAGACAGAAGTGAAATTGCCTCATCTGTTTCATATTTAGATTCGTGTATAAAGATTGTGTCCACAAAAATACATTTAAAAAAATGATAAGTAGGATGATTTCTAGTGCCTTTATGTAAAGTGATCTTCAAACAGCTTTAGGCTTTCAGCTTTAGAGTTTCATTCCACAGCTTTGGAGGTACAATTATCCATGCACTTTCTACCAAGATCTAAAGTCAGCATGTAACTTTTGTTCAGTAGTTGTTTTATCAGGGTAAGAAAGCCTAAGGACTTCAAAAGCTTTCAAAACATTTCAGTAGATGTGTTGAGAACTGAGATACCATACAAATACAGATGTAATTGGTCACTCTTACCAATGCTTATTTCATCTGCATTCAGGGATCTGTTACTTCAGAAGGCAAGGCAACAATAAGTGCTATCATTTAACATCTGCATTCAGGGAGCTGTTACTTCAGAAGGCAAGGCAACAATAAGCAAAATCTTTTAAACATCTGCATTCAGGGATCTGTTACTTCAGCAGGCAAAGTAACAATAAGTGCTATCATTTAACATCTGCATTCAGGGAGCTGTTACTTCAGAAGGCAAAGCAACAATAAGCAAAATCTTTTAAACATCTGTATTCAGGGATCTGTTACCTCAGCAGGCAGAGTAACACCAAATTCCATCATCTAATATCTGCATTCTGGGATCAAACCATCCACTTCCATTTCTCTGTGCCTGAGACTCTCTTGCAGACATGTTTACTTGATTTATGCTTATCTTTTTAAAGAGGACATATGCCAGAAGATAAATACGAGATATATCTAAAACATTATTTAGGGTGATGATATCGTGACAGGATGCTGCACATTGCTCTCTTAGCATGTAGATCTTGTGTCGTTCACTGCATGTTTCTCTCGTAGATTTCAATTACAGTTTTTACCCTTAGAAAACAATGAGTGATGACATTGTCCCAAGTCACAGAAATTACTGTCCTCAACAGCTGACAATGGAATTTGGTGTGCTATTTGTAATCTATAGGCCAAATGGACCAATGGACTTGACACCTACACACATTTAGTGTAAGTATTACACCCACCTGCACTGAACTTAACTACCTTGTTAAAAAACATGAAGGTCTGATAAAGAAGGTTGTTGTTTTCAGATAGCGGTGTCAGGATAAATTTGTTTTCCATTTGCTTGATATATTACTGCAATTTACATTGAGTATATCAGTCTGTTACTTAAAGGGAGTTTTTCTAAATTCTCATCAAACCTTGAGATTTACCCCAAAACCATTTGTCCCATTAAATTTCTTTTTGATCAAATCAAAAGATTGATGGAATCAAAAACTGATCTGCAAGACCAAGTTTAAGATTTATGCAAAGACTCATATAGATATTCAAACATCCCATCTTATATCAGTCAGTACCACAAAATTTATAAATTTTTTGTGAAACTTTACACTAAGAATAATACCAGGGTCATGCGAAAAGATAAAAAATATTTTGAAGGGTTGTGTAAATTACACCTTGTCTCTGTCATTAGTTTATCCATGGTGATGACTTTGACTGACAGGCATGGGAGTACTTAGTCCCCTGTCAACATCCTGTGGGGGCTCCATGCAGCCTGTGGGGTGTCATCAGAGCAGGCTACTTACAACACCACCAGCAAAGATAGCCCCACACAGGGTCACTGCAGGCTTCCTTCACTATCAGCTGGTTGTTTGTTTTGTCTGGACACAAGCTCATAATACACTGATTGAAATACCATGAACTGGTTCATGTTAGAATGTATATTATATAAACTCACATAAGAATGTGCATATTGTAAACTCACATTTACAAAACATATTCTGTGGAATCATAACTTTACCTGCAGATACTTGTTCATAGAAACCCAATAGTGTTTTCTGTCATGTGGTACATTTACTGAAATTTTCATACATCTAAATATGCATCATAGCATGCAATTTGAATACAAATGTACTTTTATGATACTAAATTATATTTCTTAAAATATATTTTTTATCATAATGACCTGATTTATTTGCATATTTGCATATTTGCATATTTGCATATATATTTGTTTCCTTAACACCAAATATTCCTTGCTGTGATATTGCTGGAGTATTACTAAAAACAGTGTAAAACTCACTCACTCACTCACTCACTCACTCACCAAACAGAATTTGTTTCACTGGATGTTTAAGCCAAGGATATTCTTTTGCACTGTTGTTCTATATTTCCCACCAAATTTGGATGCCATCTGCAAAGTTCCTAAAAAGGTTAAGATGGAAGTCTCCAGATGTCTGCATGTAAATACAAACCAACATGGCTCCAGTCTATGTGGCAATGTATGACAATGAAGTGGTTTACTGAGGAGTCATGTGTCTTCATGGTTTTCTAAACGAAACTTGTTATTGAATTTTTGCCTTAATTTTGGACAATTTTGAGATTAATAGGCTAAAAAGTGATCATCATCATGGGTGGTTTTCTTATCATCTAGGACAGAGAACCTAAATGTTGTCTTCTTGTTTCTCAGAAAACCAGTTAACACACACACAGTATTGAAGATCTTATGTCCTCATGTCTTTATAGGAGAGTAAAGTGAAAGATCATTTATCATTAATAATAAGTGAGTTACAGTCCCAAAATTTGTTGATTGACAGGTGATGTGGAGTCCATCTTTAGACATTACATGTCACTATGACCTGACATTGTATCCCTATTGTCACTACTGACATGACAGATGCACGACACATGCAAAGTACATTTGACATATTACCAGTACAAATTACTATAACACTGTGTCCATTTGGCTGTTTTGATCTTTTCCAGAAATTGACTAATCAAATCAAAAGGTGAGTTGCCAAACTGCGCCAAACACTTGTATCACAACAACTTATTCTAGTTGCTGACTCTACCATTACAGACATAAACACCTTGGCATGGAGCTTGAGTGGTATCATCTCATATCTAAAGAATCACATTACATAGATCCATAATTTTGAACAAATTGCATCAATTACAGAGCTTTTCCCCTTAAATATTTTAACAAACTTCCATTTAACACCATACTGAGTTTATCCAGCCTCAAAATTGTTCAGCAGAGTATACGGAAACTTAAACGTCTTCCTGACTGTAAAAGTTTCACGAAAGGTAATTCAGCTTTGCTTGGTTAGCCAGATGAATCCGTTTCATCTCTAATAACCTTCATTGTGAAGAAAATAGGAGCCATCCACTGGAGCACATGCTTGACAGGAAATGTAGGAGTGACATCTTCTTGTCGTCAATAGCAAAATGAACAAGGTGGCAAACAATCAGAGTGAATAGTGGCCCAGCAGCAGTTGTGGGTACATTGTTGTACATTTCACATGCTGATGGTCGCACATGGAGTCTTTACCTCCATCATTACACCTAACCTACTTCCTTTGAAATAGACATGATCTAACATAATATATGACTCACATTGAGAGCACAAAGCGGGAAAAAAGGATTGAAAATGATGTCCCTTCCTCTGGGATAACGCAAATCAGTCAGGTGGGTTAATGTTTAGAACAGTTTAAGCTGCAGGGGACAAGATGGGTTCAAACACTGCAACCACTTGGGATTCAAAAATGTTGTTTAAGGGAACACCTTAACAACAGGTTAGGTATTAGGTTACCTTACTCCTCACTCAGATTACAATTACAGAAATGTGAAGATAAGGGTTAGCATTGTTCTTCAGGAAACCATGCTTGATGTAAGAGGTGACTAAAGGGGTCAGGTGGTGAGACTTGCCAACCTGGTTGACACACATCATCACGTCCAAATTACATAGATTGATGCTCATGCTGTTGATCACTGGATTGTCTGGTCCTGACTTGATTGTTTACAGACTGCCACCATATATATACCTGTGATATTCCTGAAGGCAGCGTTAAACAACGAACCAAAACAAATTTACAACAATAGCGAGGGAATGAGCTTATATTAATGCTGTTTTAACAATATTTCACATAATACTGTATGTCAGCTGGCTATGGAAGCAGAGCCCATAGTGGTGCAGGTTTTAGATATTGACCACTGTGCTGCTGTTTGTTTGTTGTTTAATGTCTCATTCTGCAATATTCCAGCTATATGATGGTTGTAGATAATCGAGTCCCGACCAGACAATGTAGTGATGAAAATCATGAGCATAGTGCTGACAAACCAAGAATTAGGGTGAACCATTTTTTAAATCCCTAATACCATAGGATGCTGGTGTTCCCAAGGGAGTCAACTCTGAACAGCAAATTGAGAACCTCTGAAGACTGAACCAACTATAGCCTGTTCGCCTTGTATCTTGTCTTTTAAATTATGAGTCATGATTACAAGTTGCTGATATTACAAAAATGTGAATATCCTGTTTTCAAAGTCACAAACTAAATTCATGATAACAAATGGCTGAACTGTAAAAATATTGATCCTGCTTTACAAATAATGAACACAGTTCATGATAAACAAAGTTACCTCATGACAGAATCATGAAGCCACAATTTAAACTTCAAGACTTTGAAATGTTTTCATATAATGGACATCACTAAAACATCGACTCTGCTGAAGAAGGTTTTGAAATCCCTTAAGACAACTGATGAGAAAATGTTCGAGAGATAAAGTTTGCAATACTAAACCTTAAGTGTGGTATCTCGTTCAAATCAGCAGAAAATCCCCTTTCTGATGAAACCCCATTACCCATAAATTTTATCCTAATATTTAATGGAATTTTAGAATCATTTTAAATTGTAAAGCCAACAGTAGTGAAGTCAGTGTTACGTTGGAATGATTGATGGGAAATAGCAAGCTAAGAGTAGAGAGGAGGTATCACTTTATGGTGGCCAGTGTCCACTTAAGCTTGACCGGTGGTGAGACAAGTGCCCTTAGGTGAACATGATCGTTACCAGGGTAAGTGAGATGGTCATCAAAGCCCTTGCTGGACACTCAGGAAACAGTGGAAGGACAATGGTCAATATTGACTCCGATCTCCTTAACAAGATAAACACATGATAGTGTCCCACTATTAACAGCTGAACACAGTCTGCTTTAAAAGTTTTGTATCATGTTTAAAGAATAATTTTGAATACTGTGTGAAATAAAATAGTCCTGCTTTAAAGAGTTGAAATCAAATGCTCTCCTATGAGTTGCATCAGAACACACCTCAAGCAATCAATTATTTCCGTACAAGAGTAGTTACCATCCAAACTACCAGTCTGGGAATCAAACAAAGTCCCATGTGTGTGCTTAGCAAGGGTATATACCACTTTCCTAATCCATCAAAAGAAATGAGACATTCTTTCTATTTCATACTGAATCTACACGTGCTATTTTTCTCTCTAAAACCATATAGAAGAAGCAAAGTGGATTACTGTAACAATGAGCGATAGAATAAACATTTAAACAGTGCCAATACTATGTATTATTTAAAAGGTGAGGGTATAAATTCATTAAAACAGACATAATTACATCTTTTTCTCCATGAATATTTAAACATATAACTTGTGATTTACACATTGATTGGAAATATATCAAACTAAACACAGAACTAAATGACCACAATCCTTACTGGGGGAACCATTATTTTTGTATTATATTATATTATTGTAAATCAAACCATTTGAATAAAACAATTAGGTGTATCAAATGTTCACGATAACACAGCCCCCTGCGAACTGGCTCAGCATTTAGAAATGTTCTTTGGTGAAAACTTACAAGAAATGTTTTGATGGCTTTGATCACTAAGTCATTACCAACATGAATCAATGTGACTTAATATGTTACACAAACTTCACAGGATCTTTGAAGATCCCATTTCAAGATTTTCAAATCGGAATATTTGGATGATGAATCAATATACACCCTGGTTGATTAAGTACAATTTTCTGGGCCACAGGCAAATAAATCTTAAGAGACCTAGTTGTTACGTCCATTTCTTCATCCTGTGGTTGGCATAATCCATACGGTTATTTGCAGTATAAAACATTACTAAATAGGTTCAAAGTTTGATAAAACATTTAAAGGATAGGTGGATGACTAACTGCAAAGAACTTAGATTCAACTTCAAATAGTTTTACGGGCATAAAACTATTTGCGAAAATCACAGTAAAATTAAAGTTAAAAGTTTTACATTCCAAAATCAAAACGTGATTTATAATCCTAATAATATCCAGGTTCTAATTAACGATATTTTGTATTATGAAATTTGTACCTCTTGTAGTATGTAAGAAAAACCTCCCCCCCCCCTTTTTATGGCTTATTTTGTTTCAAACCCTGTTGACCTAAGAAGAATTTGTGAACTTCAAATTCAAATTAACATAACATACTTTCCTGACTACACACACTACCTGTACTTGTAACCACATGTTGAAAACATTAGAACTATTTAAGAGATGAAAGAATGAAGGGAGCAGGCAGAGAATCAACAGGGAGGGTGACACTGTGAAAATTTGAACAAAAGAGGTTTCATAGCTGACATTCTTTCTACAAAAATGTTTGGAGAAAATTCTAAGTTGACATTCATGCCAAATATATACATCCAATAATATTGCTGACCTAGTATCATATCTTCTTTGGCTGGTTCTTTCTGGAACAGGTGCATCTGTTTACTCAGTGTGAGAGACCTCTTCCATAGCCTTCGCGTGGTAGTCCCTTTATTTATCTCTATGCATATTACTAGCAGCATGCAAGCCTCATCTCACCTCATCTGTACTTTGGAAATAATTACTACATCCTATCATACACCTTCAACAGATAATACTAGATCAATCTGGGCTACACAACGATAACATAGCTAGCATTTCCTCAGGGTCGGATTCAACTTCTCTTCAAGCCACAAAACAAGGGCTAGGGGGTTGAAGCCTTACAGAAGGCCAGAGTTGGGTTCGATTGCTTGGCCGATAAAGTGTATAAAACTCTAATTAGGGTTCATGTAAAAATGTGTACCTCTCTCGAAAATGTCAGGCATATCTTGCAGCTTGGGCATCAAGCAAAATAGTTCTATTGTAAAAATGTCACAGAGCTTTCTGAGGTGATATAGCCATGCCGAGAAGACATAGGATTTGGCTATTGCCTGAGTAGCATACAAAAAAATGATTTCTAAACTTGTTGAACTTCTTTGGCAAAGGTGGAGGTATTTGGATTAACGTGATCAATATTTTCTTGACTTTTTCCTGTTTAAAAAAGGCTATAATGATCATGTCTTCGTACACTTTGACAAGTGTTGATGAAAGTGGAATTATAAATTTAAATTGAAAAAAAAAATCACACAGATATAATATGTTCTTAACACATAAATCTACGTTATTTCATATGCTCAGATAATATTTATTTACAAATAGAAACATTATTGAGATATTCAGAAGATTTATATGGTATGATATATTCTAGTTTACCTTCAGATAACAACAAGCAATAATATCTGTATCACAGATAGTTTCAGAATTTATCAGAGACAGGCATTTTCTTTTAAAATTCTAAATTCAACCTTACAAAAGAATATCCATAGAGCTTCACCATTTATTTTCTTGTCGGAAACAAAAACAGACTTTTACCAGAGCTGTCATCACGTAGGTTTCCAAACAAACAGGATGAGTGAAAAACACATGCTAAAAACGTTCACCCTGGCTCACTCCAAGCTCACACTCAACAAACACCTGATAAAATAGCAGATTTATTTCCAGTTCTAATGCATTCAATATTTTTTACACCTTTTTATAAAAATGATCACAATCTTTGTCTAAAATACCAAAGTTAGGGTTAGCAAATCAGATCAGCCAAGGAAAACATGAAAAATACCCTCCAAAAGAAAGCCTGTTGAAATAAATCTCGAAACTATCACAGTGATCTCATAGCAGAAATTTACGCTTGTCAATCAGGAAATTTATACTATAAAGAATTACTCAGAACCTATTTCTTATCATGATGACAAAAACACTTCAATGTCAGGAACGCAATGTTCATTTCACCTGTGATCTGTCAGTTATGCTTACAGACAGCCATGCCTTATGCAACTTATGCCTGGCTTTTACAAACAGACCTAACAACAATAAAATCACGTTCTCGTGAAACCAGAACCCCTCTTATCCGAGCCTGAAGCCCCACGAAACCTCACCCCTTTTATCACAAGTAGGTGTAGACTGGGCGAGGCCACTTTGTTCTATAGCACTGAATGAGATGTGGCATGATATTCATCAGTTTATGAGGCTTGAATATTAGCTATTGAAAATATGACAACAGTCCCCTCCTTGTTTTATAAAGGGTCAGGAAGCTAAAAGCATGCTATTGGGTACTTTTAAGTGCTGATGGATTATCTTTCCACAGAACCTGTTCAATCTTTGTTCAAGCACAAAAGCAAATTCTTTATGATTATGTAAATTGTAACATCATTTTGTATTTGTGTTCATTATCGGGATTGTTTGTGCTGCTTTGTGAAAATGTGTAAAAATATTTTGAAAGTTTTGAATTGATATATGCTTTTCATTATAAAATTATTCACAATAGAAAAAGAAGTATAATTGTATTTCTGTGTTATTCATGATATCAGCTGTTCAAGTCACAATCTAAATGGAAAATAGTGAGAAGTTTTCATTTTTCTTTGCAAATTTCTCATTGTTAGCAATTTTCAAACTTTCATCAAAACATCAGCTGTTAGTAAAAAGTTACAATACATCAACTTTATTTTTTCATGCATTACAGAAGGACCTGGAAAGCAGATTATAAATTTGATTTATTCAATTTCCTTCCAGTTTGATATATACAGCTCCATTGTTGATAGGAAAATTATCATTTTCCCGAGCTTTGCAAAACTAACCATTGCAATTACATTACGTCAAGTGTATATTTACGCAGAATGTCATTTGATTACGCCTATCACGTTGACAAGTGTTCTGTGTTGTGTACAAATGACAAAAATATGCAGTTCAATTTACATAATATTTATTATTTTGCCAAATTTAAAGAAAAAGTAAAACATTTGAACTTCAAAAATGCACTTATTTCATTGGGTTGATGATGATGATGATGTTCCTGCTTGGTAGTGACAATATCGATGATGATGATGTCACTACCAAGCAGGAACATCATCATCATCATCATCATCATCATCATTGCTATTACTAACCCTCAACTACTTGACAACACTATGACCAGTCTTGAACATAGACATGTCAAGACACAGACATTTCGATGAAATCAACGTGAAAGACACATGGTCAGATTTCAGCTGATCAAGTGTCAATCAGAATGTCTAGTCTGGCTCCCTGTCTCCTCTCACCTCCGCCCTCTTACTGCCTTAAAGAGGCCTTTAACCCCTAAAATACCTCCATCAAGTTAATATCACACTATAGTGAAACACCTTGAAAACTTTGAAGGATTTTGACTGTAGATATGTAACATTTGGTTGGAGTATGTCAAGGATTAATACAGTGAATGTGTTGGATTCAAACTCGGTCTCAGACATTACTACCCACTTTCTCATTTTGTCAGTTTGTTGAAAATTATTTCAAATATTTGACTATTGACGATCACAGTAAATCATCATTGCACATAAACCTAATGTCCATTAGCAAACAGGGGTGCCCATTAAAGTATCATGTAACAATACATATTTAAAAACAATTTTATATTAAAATGTTTTTCTTATAAGAGTCATTGAAGTACTTCAGAACATATGCTCCCGATTATCCTGGGCAGGCTCGCAGAATCGAAGACACTACACCAGCTCTTTCTGATATCCCAAGAACATACTAACACGACCCCCTCTCAACGCGGCTTGTCCTCTCCCTCCTGAGTTGAAAAGTCAACCATGTTCTTCTAGCGGGCGGTCACTCGCGACATCCTTATCAGACGCAGGTCAGCTGTTTACTTGACGCGTTCAGACAGTGAAAGGGTCTCGCTTGTATAGTGGCGCGTGGCCAATATAATTTCAGTTTATTTTTCTGTCTTAAGGGCAAACAAACATTATGTCTCCCTGACAATTACAATAGTGAATGTTTCGGCCTCTCCGGCGCACGGCTTAGTGATCGCTCGGGAACGTTGTAGATTAAACAAGGGAGAGTAAATTACCGGACTAGAGAAATCGACATGAGTTGTTGTCTATTTCAAGACTGTTGTGAGGAACAAGACACTGCTGTATTTAGCGCTATAATAGTAACATACCTCACTCCGAACTAAATTTACTAACATATATATTTAAACCTAACATTTCTAACAATGTACACTAACTGCTTACCAGCCTCCATAACCCGTTACGTGAGTGAATTCATCTAAAACCCAATTTGGGTTTACAGATATAATTACAGATATTCAAATACACAGTCCCTTGTATAACCCGCAGTGTGTAATTCATCGCGAATTTCAATCAAAGCGCGTCAGAAACACCAAAGTGCACCTACACGAAACATACCCAAAGCAATCGCAAAACCATTGCGAGAAAAAGACGCTAGCGGATTTTGGAAACTTACGTAATTACTCCCAACAAAAACATCGCAAAAGGTCATTCTTGTCACTTGCATCTTAGTCGTTGCGTATATCATGTAGATTTCACTAGCCCGCTATAACAGCAAGCGTTCGCTACCCGCTGTCGCTGTCATCCTTAGCATGTTAGTTGTTGTCCTTGTGCGTATTGCGGCCGTCACTGACTCTCCAATTTCATCTCTATTGATTTTACAACTTTTTACTCCTTTAGGCTAAATAAATGTTTACATTCAACAAAAATCGTAAGACCACATGAACTGATGGTAAAACTGATATATTATGACAATTGCATATTAACCCGTTACGTCCTTTTGACCGGAGAACCGACAGGTTGACTAATTGAATCGGTGCATATCTACAGACTGCAGTCGTCAAAACACAAATGTGATTATTCAGTAAACGTTTGCTAATACAGGCTAATACAATGAAGTGAAATAAACCCCACGACAACGATACGTTGTTGTAAAGTAAGTTGATTTAATTATCATAAATCGATATTTGACGGAATTGCTTCTGGTCACACGAAATGGCAACAGTTGTCAAATGAATTTCGTTAAATATGAGACAGAAATTAATTATAAACTACATAGCATTTTATTTCAATCGTAAATCTAGCAGAACATAAATGTCTTAGGGGACAGGTCAGGTAAATTTTCAACATAATGGAATAATACAGAGTCTTGGGTAGCGCAGGAAGTATTGGTGTAAATTCGGGCGTGAGTATGACATGCGTTGATATAGATTTATATTGCAACTTTGATCGGATTAAAGGTGTATATTTCATTCTATCAAACAAAATTACATCACGGTTGAACGTTTTCCCGACAAAATGGTATCAAATTCAGACAATAGTTATTATGGAGACAGTTCTAAGTCGCCGAAAATGCAATTCAGGGCAAAGTTCGTGTCAAATGTCTTTCCAGGTCTGTACCTACCACGCACATATCTTTGACTTAATTCCAAAATCGACAATTGTATGACAACTTAGTAAACTGATGTTTTCAACAGGGAATAGATTTACAACTTATTCCAACCGTTTTGACACGGGGTTACGGCTGTTTGAATAATCTAGCGACTTATGAAGACCCTGCACGCACTCCGGTCGGTGTAGGTGTGAAATAAAGTGCCTAGCGAAATGACTGTAAACTGAAGTTATTTCATAAAACGAAAACCATCTGTTACCATGGTTAAGACGCAGGAGCTTAGCGCGTGCGATATCTGACCATTTGTCTACGAAAATAATTCACATATAGGCTGTTAAACAACTGTCGAAACTTGTCAACATTTCAGCGACGCGAATCTCGCAGGCTGAACAGCACAGCCACTCGGTGTCGACTGTACATCTGTGGGAATAACAGAACGGTGATGGTGTCCGTGGTATTGATGATAGAGAAAAATAGGAAAATGAGAGAAAAAGCACTTACATTGGATTGGTGACGTTCCAGTGAACAGTATATCTTGCCGCTTGAACGACCCGATCTGACAGCAGGGAATATATCCATATGAGAAGTACTGTAAGCACAATATTCCACGACATTGTGAAATGTGGTCCCCGATTCCTTCAAACTATTTATCCAACTTGATACTTCTTTCAAAAGTCGTTCACAAGTAAATCATACAGTAAGATGTCATCGACACAGCGCTAGACGTCCCAGAGGTCGGTCTACCCGGTGAAAATCTACCATTAGCAGCGCACTCGAATCTCTCTGTTTAACCCACGAGCGTGCGATAACAACACTGTGAGGGGGCTTGGAGGGGAAGGGAGGTAACTCTAGAACGGTCAGGTGTAGCGATGGAAATAGACAAGCTACTGGTGACAACGGCGAGTGTTGTCACTGGAAATAAACTAGCAGATCTGATCGGGAGGAGTTTAGAAATGTCGATCTTATTTGACTAGGATCCGTCTCAGAGCATTTGAACTTCTTAGGTAATTACGCGCTTAAAGCAACTTTGTAATGAAATATTTCCTTTGGTTTTTCAAGATGCATTTTCCGTTCAACACAATTGCTACTGGTGTTAGACCGTGTTTTATAGGTTTATGATCGGAGATTTACAGTGGCGATGGTTTGTAAATATCACACCTAGATTTAAATGTCAATCATACAACGATAACACTGTTATCACTACGTGGGCCGTTTTTATACCGTTAGCTTGCAAAGATATATGGCCGCGTCCTTCCGTAGTTTTTGTCTCCTCGTCTTTGCTGTTCGTGTCATGTACATGAGATAGCCGTGTGCATTATCTAATCCCAATATGTCACCTATTATCCTATCTGTGTTTGGCACTTTCCTTTCACACAGTGTCAGATTTGTTTTGTACAAATCGTTATCAACGGAAATGCTGCACCCAAATGCCATTAAGGTATATATCAACTCTCAATATGCATATTTATTTTCAAGATCTTAGCTTTTTGTTATATTCTCCGTTATTGAAAGCTCGATATTAATTTATCTGTATTGTGTACATTCTCTGTAATTCCTCCATTCAATGTTATTAATTTAATCTTTCTCTTATAAAGTTTTTCCCTGAACATTTCGTATTTATATATTTTATATAGGTTTCGTAATTATTATTTCTTTCCATGTAATTAAACTTTACACAACCGCAACCCTATTCCATTTATTATAAAAATCCCTATTTTGAAATATTCCAAATTAGGTTAAAATAATTTCTTTAAACGTTTAATCGTATTTTTCGGGAGAACGAATATTTTCATTCAATGGATAAATTTTTATTTTGGTTTAAAAAGCATGGTTGGTCATATAAAGGCGTCTCTTCTTCAATATCTCGTTTATACCTGGTAGAGTGCTCCACTCTCCTTCGACCTGGTCAGTAAGAGAGATTATCAGTGCATTGCGTTAAAATTATATTTGGTCGCCATTTTCCGCATTGCTACCAATCCCGTAACCTTGTTTTGAATTGTCGACGCTGTAATGATTCATAATTCAAACAGTCCAAATAGAATGCTACTGGTAACTGAATCATGTTGAAATACACTTGAGTACATTAAATCCTGGAATTGCGATCTAAATTTATATGAATCTCATTATCTGTAAACATGATATCGTGTCCATTTTGAGTAACGGGAGAATATAGAGAGATAAAATCTTTAGTAAAATCTGGAAAATGTTACTAAGTAAATGGATATATGGCTTTTCATTACCTTTAATAGAAGACAGAGACACATGAAGCTAGTTTTATTTTTTCACTGTCGTATATGAAACAAAGAAATAAGTCATTATATTTTTATTCAGTATCCAGATAGTCAGACTCAAAGAGATCAGTATCTATATAGTCACTGTGAAATGCAACTCGAGCATGACGGGTTGCGTTAACACCCAGGGACATATTTCATCCTTACTTTTAGCATAAGGTACCCGATCGTAAGGGATTTCGTAGCATCGTTTAAATGTTGTTACAGACCAATGGTCGTGGCGTATTTGCACGACATACCAACAATGGTTCATGTATAAATTTGAGCAGTTTAAATCGACCAAAGATCAAACAGGTAGAAGAATTCGACAGCATCGCTAATTGATTATAGTAGCCGTAAAAAATACACGTACATAATGAGCAATTTGCCCAAAGACTCTTAAATGATTAATACTTGACGGACGTGGCCATGAAATCCCCTTTGTCCCAGATTTCATTACCATGGTGACCTAATCTCCCCGCGTGGGGCGTTATCTCCTCATATTAGGGCATAATCGCCCTAGTCTAATTAAGTAATCGCCAACAAATCGCCATATTGCTTCGCGGACGGTATTCGATTATTGAACTGTTCGAGGCGGAAGGTGATGATGTCATAAGTTGGTCGAGCAGTACCAAAGTGACCGCGACACTCTAGAAAGTTGAATCGGATAAGGATAGAATTTCAAGTTTTATGAAAACGGTAATATCATTTTAATTGCTCAAACATTATCAGTGGTCAGTGTCTAAGTAATTTAATTCGTTAGAATGCTAATGATAGTCTGTCTAGTCAGAAGGTGACAAAGCCCTGTTTACAGGAATTGGTAAATACTTATTTGTAGGTAAACTGGCATCACGATTGAACACTTTGATATCTGAAATACATCAGTGGGAGAGTTAATTGTTTATGTGTAGTGTGTAGTGTGGGTGAGCGTTTGGGACTTTTATTAATTTAATAACTGACATTCCACAATTTCAGAAATGTCACAAAATGCAATCTCTTTTTACGCAGATATGATGTCAGCTATCACCACATACGTGTGTCTGTAGTACTTATCAGTGGGGGGCGGTGAGGTAGTCTGGTGGTTAAAGCGTTCGCTCGTCACACCGAACACCCTGGTTCGATTCCCCACAAGGGTACAATGTGTGAAGCCAATTTCTGGTTTCCCTCGCAGTGATATTGCTGGAATATTTCTAAAGCGGCGTAAAACTAAACTCACTCACCCACTCACTCACTTATCAGTGAACGAAGACAGGTCATGTCATCATGCCTGACAAGAGATAGCATGTTTACAGCCTGATTACAAGCACGCACCTATTGACATCGATAACAATGGTATTAATCATCAACTCCATAGTACTTGCGGGTAAGAAACAACGGTGAGAGTACGCTCTGACATATGAATATTTTATTCACATGTCTGGTTTGAAAGTTTGTCCCATCCTCGGGACCCAAGGGAAATAGAAACACCTTATTTACCCCGGACACACAACATTATATCGGTTTGGATCTGGGGTTGTTAGGCAAATTCAATTGTTAGGCCTTTTATCTTTTAAATTGTCTGTGATTGTGTTTTCTAAATACAGCTGACTTTCTTCCCATAGGTTTTCTAATTCATCCCAGGAGTAGGTATGTACCCGCTATAAGACGCAACTGAGATGTACCAATGTTGAATTTCAAAGAATATGCCCCTGTGTGTCGAGGATGGTGACAGCTGTTCCGGGAACGACATCGTACTCATCATCCAATATGGTAGGTAACTGAAAAAAATGAAGCGAATTAAAGGAAAAGCCTCCCAACGCGCTATAATCTACTATATCCCGGTCTCTGCTAGCCTCTGACTTTAAATGGCAGGATGGTTAAAAATGTTCGGGAAAAAACCCTCTTTCTCAGTTCGTCTCATTTCAAAGACACCACTGGGAATTAGAGTCCTTCCTCCCCGAACGATAAGTAGAACATAAAAAAACAGCCTAGAAATAATTACGATTGCCATTTTCAGACTAATGTATGTTTAAGCGTGTTCAAGAAGGATTACAAGTTTACAAAGCTACAACAAAAAGCTTCACAACCATTTTTTTGTTTTGGTGTACACAACAAAAATAGTTACAAAAAATATTAACACAATCTGTTTGTATTTGCCCCACGACAGTTTTAAAATATATTACGATTAATTTGTGTATGCAACAACTGATAGTTTCACGAGACCTGAGAGATTCAGATCAAGATCACATTGACCATTCTCTTGAAAATGCCGTTCCGACTCAAGAACTGGATTAGACCTTACGACCTCGTTGACACAAGCTGCTCGGTGCTGCAACCCATCCTTGCGACTACTGTTTCAGAATACGTATAGGAATCTAGTAATTAGTATTTTTACCCATGTTAGCAAAAGGAATCAGCCGTGTCGTCGTTGAATTATGCACAGCGTTAAGTAATGATCAATGTTTGTTACCCAACCTCAGTCCCAAGGGAGGTAAGTGATGTCGGCCGTGCGTGGTTCCAAGCAGTGACAAACAGCCTCAAGTGCGTTTGTATTTGGTACATACGTGTGGACGAGGAAGATTCTATACAGTAAAACAAGAAAAGCCAATAATTGTGACATTGATTAATTGCTGCGGACTTGACCTATTGATAGTGCCGGAACCACAGACAACTCTTATTAATATTATCAACTATTAATAAATCATGTTACACATCTTAAGATATAAAACGATTATGCTTGTATTAACAATATCCTTTAGTTTTGCATACAAAATAAGACATTTATAAATACAAGCAAAATCACAAATACCTTTCGTTGAAAAATTCCTACGAGTACATTTTGAGGAGACATTTAATATAATTTAGTGAATTTGTATATAAGATGTGTATAAAGGTAAATTGTACTATACACATTAAACACACCAACAACACAAGGGAGAGAACTCTTCGCCACGGTTCGACGACCCGTCAAGTTTATTTCGTTCACAAGAATCAACATCCTCAGCCAAGCATCATTTGTGTTCAAACCAGTGTTTTCATTTCATCTGTAACCAGTAAATGTATAAAGGCCTAGTTTCAAGCCATTATTACGGAAAAATAATTAAAAATAATTAAATGAATAAATTGAAAAGCGCTCTAAACATGCCAAGAAAATGAGAAATAATGTGCAGTTGTATGAAATGTATTTTGTGTAGTGTAAATGTGCTGATAAATATTTGTCCCTGAGTGCGAGACCATGGGTATCAGAGTGATGTAATGCGTGTGAAGAAATTGTTCGGAAATGTTCATTAATATAACAACTATGCATTCAACACGCCGAATTTGAAATGTAGAGTGGCCTAGTGGTTAAAGCGTTTGATTGTCACGCCGATGATCCGGGTTTGATTTCCCACATGACCACGATGTGTGAAGTCCATGTCGGGTGTCCCCCGCCTTGCCATTGCTCTCACCATCACTGGGGCGGTTATTGTAGCCCAATGGTTAAAGCGTTGTCTCGTCACGCCAAAGACCCGAGTTTGATTCCACACATGGGCAACAATGTGTGAAGCCCATTTTTGGTGTGCTCAGATATTGCTGGAATATTGCAGAAAGCGGCTACAAACAAAGACTCACTCATTACGCGTCATCATTAGTCAGCTCGTATGATAATCATGGAACACCAAGGGAGCTATTCTGACTGTGACTCGCAACGTGATTTATGACTGTCGACGCGGAACAGGAACTGCAGACACATTTCAAGCGGTGAGGAATCAGTGGTTGTAAAATTTCTCTCTGTGATATTTGAGTATCGATACTCGAAACTTTTAAATGTGAAAACTGTTTGAGTGGTTTCGTTTTAACAGCTAGAGAACCCGGATCTATCAGTAAGCATGCGTTGAGCTATTTGCATGTAAGCTGGTTTATTGATCAACGCCGCACTCACCAACATTCCAGCTACACGACGATAGATTGTACATAATCGAGTATGAACCACATAATCCAGTGATTGACATCATGATTGAAAGAGTGAGTTTATTTTTACGCCACAATCAGCAACATTACAGCAACATGGCGGCGGTCAGTAAATATTCGAGTGTGGACCAGGCATTCTAGTGATCGACTGCATGAGCATGGATCTGCGCAGTTGGGAACCGATTATATGCATCAAGCAAGTCAGCGAGTCTGACCACCCGATCCCGTTAGTCGAACCGAGCATCTTGGGCATTTTGGGATACCATGACATGTGCTAGTAGTGTCTTCGACTAGCATGGGGTGCTGAAGACTGGTTCTAAGCCGGATCATCACATGGGGGGTACCAGTATGTATGAATGACAGTTCAAGGAACTGCAACGAGCTTGCAGCATTAGGTTTCTACAGGAATTAGACATTAGACTTGCGATTATCCCGCCATATTACCTTGGGTTACTACTTGTAAGCAGTTCACGTTCACAATTGCGACTGAAGTTGTGTTGATAATATTGTCTGTAAAGTGATTCCATATCCGAGGGCTGTTCAACAAGTGATGACAACACTATAATCATATCTATGTATTATTTGTAACTTAAAGCGGCCTTTACATGGCACACTACAGTTTGACTACACATGTTGAAATATGAAAAGTTGTCTCGCGCTTTTACATGTCCAATACTTGTTGTCAAACTTTAGTGCCATTTGATGGCCATGTCGCTATCGGTATAGTCACATGACAGTTGTGTTGAGTGTGATTGGTCGTTTCTGAACAACACAAGTTTGACAACACCTCACTCGCCAAACCATGTCAGTCCATTATTAAGATCATAAATCAGGCACATAGTTCTGTCAAGCAGTTTGATCAACTCAAACCTTGTCCTTATTTACCACGATTGGTTGAGAAAGTAAAGAAAGATCTGTCAGTCTGCTAAGGTTGTACACGCCACATGGAGTTCAGAATGCCAATGGAATGTACGTTGTTTAGCGCCGCACACAGCGATATTCCAGATATATGGCGGTGGTCTCGATTCTGGACTCGACAATCCGATGATTAACAGCCTGAGCATCGATCATTGAAATACGATGACATGATTGAGCCTGACCACTCGATCCCGTTAGTCACCTCTTACGACAAGCAGGGATTGCTTAAGATCAATCCTAAGCAGGATGTTTACGGGTAGAAAGTTTCTAGAACGTATACTGGTCAACAGTGCGGTCTTATGCCGACCGTATATGGCTGGAATATTGCTGAGTGCGGAGTAAAACAAAACTAATCTCACTCACTCACTCTTATGCGTTAGGTGCGTCCTTCTGACTTGGAATGCTTTCCATGTTGGTTAAGCTTAGCCTTGTATCGACAAAACGTATTGCGTTTATTAATGAGATGAGTATAGATCAATGCACGCGTAACACTCCACCCCTGTCTGACTTTACATTACATCGCAACAATACACTTCGTGAGGGACGTGTCGAACTCTCTTGTGGATTAGGACATCGTTCCCGACACCAGACTCACCTGGCGCTTGTTCAACACAATATTATAATGTCATTAAAGCCCCTGCATGACCTTTGATTCAGAGACAGTCATACAGTGTTTCCCAAAGAGACGGATTGTCCACGTAGACGCCAACTTTTGCTAGGGAACATGGTTATATTACGAGGATTAGAGCATATCCTCGTCTCACTCACGTCTATCGTTTGCTTAGCAGATTAGTGAAAGGAAATTCGCCAAGGTTTTCACGCTGATGGACTGCTGCAGCAGTTATCTCCCCTCGCAGCCTGTAATAATGTGACGTGAAACTTCTTTTTGTGCTGCTGCTACTGTCCGCTGAAGAAATTGGAATTCTTGAAAACACATACACCTTTTTACAAATAATCACTTTTTTTATTAAGCTGTATTTAATGATTATTTGTGAGTCATATATCTAGGCCATAATATCTGCTCCCCCTCGACCCCTACTCCCACCCCAAAAACAACCCCACCCGCATCCCCTCGAAATCCCCACACCCTCAAACAAGTCTAGATTTGTAGTGGTTATGTAAACATGTATTGGAATTGTCACATGCATCCATGATTTTTTTCTGTCGGAAACTGGATTTCTTTGTTCACGCCGTTGGCAATGACATTGATGCATGGTTGGTAAATACTCCCTTTTTAGATTTTCTGTGGGGATTTTTCTTCTCAAAGTACTTCGAAACAACCAAGAAAAGAGAAATTTTATCCCCGCTAAGCTCTACCTTATATCATACATATTGATCGGACACCTTAAGACTGCATGGAGATTCTTTTGTGATGAATAATAGCTGTTAGGAAAGCAGTGTTTTTTATTTCTTGTATTTGTAGAAAATACGATTGAAGGATTTTACTGTCGATTAGACCTAGAGCAAAACCCCATAAATCTATCATCCGTTATCGTTACATGTCATAAATGATTATTCACTCTGTCTTTGAATGCTTTCTTTTTAAACAAAACCCCATAATAATGTTTCCCATTAAACCAGAAACCGTTGAAAACAACTTCAATAATTATGCGCTTATAATATCATAAGCGTTTTTAGTGATTAAAACTGACGATAAACTTTAAACAGTAAGTAGGGGTTGAGGGGTAGAAGATTGCAGCCTACAGCCGCGCCACTGCAGCGCGTGTTCTAAGGTAAACAATGGATGAAATTAACAAATGCAGGTGCGACTTCGGCAAAACAAAAGCGCAATTTTTACATAGCGACATTTCGGTTAGGTTAGAGAATTCGCACAAATGGGCTTTGAAAGGTTAGCGCAGCAAAGGTGGGTATTTAATGTTTGTTTTGCACAGTTTTCTCTGAGAATATATAAAGTTAGGCATTCAAAGCTTGTTATTCTTCTCCAATTGAAAACCACCCATAACAGCAAATGTTGTTTGTGTACAAGCACACTGTGTACACTTTCGGATCACCCGTTGATGTTTTTCGCATGACAGAATCTGCGTTAGCTGTAATGGCGGCGGACTTTGCATAAGTAAATTGCTAAATGATGGGATAGGATTTTGTTTGTTTGTTGTGTAACGCCGCACTCAGCAGTATTCCAGTGGTCTGTAAATAATCAAGTCTGGACCAGACAATCCAGTGATCAGCAGCATGAGAATCGGTCTCTGACATGAGTCAAGCAAGTCAGCGATCTTGTTCGTCGGGTCTTACGTTATCAACCTCAAAGTCGGACCTAAGCCACGGAACTAATATTCACTTCTAACCTGGATATTCTCGGGTCTGTGGTGGAAGTATTGTCTTACTTTCAGTGGTTGTCAAAAACTTGCAGAATGAAGTAACATACCGATCTACGTTTAGATCACATATAATATTCATCAGCCTTGTGGAGAGTGAGCGGGCATTGCTGCAAAACAACTGAAATACTCAATCATAAACTCACTCAAAATGCACCGCTCTGCCTCGGGCAAAACCTATCAACCACTGGCTGTGTGATGAGATGTTGAAGATCAATTCGAACCTGGGTCGTCACTGGTACCTGCTGCATCTGTTGAGTACAGGTAGAGTAGAAGGAAGAAGCACAGCATGACGGGAGACCAAATGTTCTTTGCAGCAAAGTAATGTCTACTGCACAAGTTCATCAGGAAAATGCATCATCGACTACGGTGTAGCAAGGGCAACTGCTAGTTGTTACAGTCATTGTCGTGTGAGTGCTAGACTAACGTTTAGCCCCTGAATATATATTATTTTGATCGTAACCCATAAACCCGTTTAAACTGAAAGGGCGCTCTAATGAGCTTGGGATTTAGAAGCTGGGGAAATCTAAATTTGCTTCATTAGACCTTAACATTGCAGAGCAGGCAAGACAGTGAGGAAAATATAGTGGTTCAGGGGCTGTGAGACAGACTATGTGCTCGTGAGTGTGCGCCTTTTTTATATTCCGGACTTATGTCCAGACCAGTCGAATTGCGAATATAGGTCTTATTGTGCTTGTACACTCAGATAGCACACCCCACTTTAACTTGGCTAGCCTAGTCGGACACACTACACTGACTCCCATGCCAAGCATTCGGTCCTTGTTTACGTCCCTTGTTGCTAAGCGACAGTCAGGGCAACAAAAAATACCATCCTTTAGTATCTTTTGGTTTCAGCTTGGTCATTGAGATGGACACCGCAGTTTGGAAAGTCACAAGGAAGGTTATAATGTTGATGTCGCGTGATCAATGATCGATCATACAATCAGCACATCCTGACTCGCGCATGGAACCGTAGAGCACCATGCCCCCAGTCGATAGATGAATTCATCTCTGCTATACCATTAAATACGTTCAGAAATAAAATCTATGAACTACATTGGTATTGATTGAATTCTATATGACAAAAAGCCCTTTACCTATAAAAGCTAGAAGTTGATGAACACATTAAATTTGAAACTCTTCATTTAATTCCTCGCGCACGAGGCTTTCATCAATGAATAGAGATAAATGCCGTCTTTATCCAGGAGCTGGTGATATCGGATCTTTATCAGCGGCTTCGGTCACAACGCTTGTTATCTTTATGTCCAAACTCGGAGTATTGTATCGGAGATTATCCTGCCCGTGTGTTCCTGCAGTAAATTATAAGTGTTGAAGGTTCCTGAGTTGTTGATGTTTATTTGCCTTAATAGCACTGGGACGGTGTGTAGTTTAGTGATTAAGGAGTCCGTTCACTACGCCTACAAATCGGGTTTGACTTCCAACATGGGCACAACGTGTGACGACCATTTCTGGTTTCCCCTGCCTTGATATTGCTTGAATATTGCTAAAAGCTGCGCTAAGCCATGCTCACTCACTCATTTCAAATCTGAATGGACCTCTATGACCGTAGCTCTGTGTGAGATACTGAATTAGTGTTAGCTTGACATACATCACAGTGTGTGCGTGCGTGCGTGCGTGCGTGCGTGCGTGCGTGCGTGCGTGTTTGTGTGGTTTGTGGTGGACAATAGATAATTGACATGTTCCGCTTTTTATTAGTTCCCCATGGATTTCTCTCTGTACCATATACAAGCAGGAATTCGAAGATAGGTTACATGTACTTTAATCGTTTCAAAAGGTGAATCATTACATCGTAACACCCAATCCTCATTTTGAACAACCCAGTTTAAGCAGCCTTTGCAACAACCTGCTCTGAGAGAACATTGCCATTATTTGACGCGACTACAGCTAGTAATATGTGGACGTAACTAAACTGTATGCTAGCACTCGCGTGTTGACGGCGTTGGCCGAAGCTGCAGCTTGCAGAGGGTGGCAAAAGAGCCGGATATTCCAAGACGTACGTTTCCGTGTCTCCAGATGTAGTCAGGATCTGTCAGGTTCAATGAAACCCCATTTTACGGGCTTAGTGCAAAAGAGTGCCTGTCGACAACTGTTTCACGCTAACTACATAAATATTATATTGTTGAATGGGAGTTTGAAATGTGTGCGTGTAGGTGGTCCGCCATCTTGGCTTTCGTTTTGATACAAGTACCGATTTGCAAGAACGTTTGAAGATACCATCATTATTTTAAAAACCTTTGTAGTTCTTGAGTATATTTGTTTTTGTGTATTTTGTCATTGCTAATTCCCACCAACACAACACCTTCCCAAAACAAACTAAACAAACAAGTAACTCCCTCAAACCAAACTTAAATAATACAGTATACCTCAAACAGGCAAGACTCTAGTCACCGGTAAACAAACACTAATCAAAGCGTGATCACTATCGATCAGGTGACTACTGTGTATTTTCGATATACCGACCAGGTGCTACAGGAAGTCAACAAATGACATCCATTTGTGGAATGCCTATCATACGACACCACTGTTGGAGCTATTTTTGGATTTATGTATTGGAAACAGCACAGACCGGGAAGCTATGAAATAAGAATGCTGTAAACCTCGTTCTGGAATAAACAGCGTTTGCTTTAATTTGCTCTGAGTACCTAACGTTATGTAATGCACAAAGCACACATAGTACACTCGCATGCCCATTTCAGATATCAGCCAGTCCGCAATTTTAGAGTATACTACAGTTTTTGTGTGTTTGTAGTAAATTGTATTTCTAGCAGAGAGTATATATGGGTAGGTCTACTTGGACGTAGACAGTGTCTTTAGTGATACGTTTGAATGCATATTTCCATAAACTTTCTTTAAAAGAATAACCCAATGTTTGGTTCCATGTCATCAGCTCCTCGTGAATGATGGTGTTGAACAAGGTAGTTACTCGCACAAGACTGGGGTTTTAGAGCATCGATGTTCATTCCGTGTTTATGCACTTGATATGTGTATGTAATTTCCTTTCTGAAAGATTTGAATGTCTCATAGATCATTTGTAGCACACCATCCCACACAATGCATGGAACTTTACTAACATTAGTAACTTTAATAAAACATTGTTCGTTATTGTAACCGCTGATGTGCCTTTGTTGTTATAAAACTTATGTCAACTCTACTGTCTATTGTCTACTGTTGTATACGTCTACTGTGTAGCTTGAAGTGTGCTTGTAATTTCCTTTCTGAAAGATTTGAATGTCTCATAGATCATTTGTAGCACACCATCCCACACAATGCATGGAACTTTACTAACATTAGTAACTTTAATAAAACATTGTTCGTTATTGTAACCGCTGATGTGCCTTTGTTGTTATAAAACTTATGTCAACTCTACTGTCTATTGTCTACTGTTGTATACGTCTACTGTGTAGCTTGAAGTGTGCTTGTAATTTCCTTTCTGAAAGATTTGAATGTCTCATAGATCATTTGTAGCACACCATCCCACACAATGCATGGAACTTTACTAACATTAGTAACTTTAATAAAACATTGTTCGTTATTGTAACCGCTGATGTGCCTTTGTTGTTATAAAACTTATGTCAACTCTACTGTCTATTGTCTACTGTTGTATACGTCTACTGTGTAGCTTGAAGTGTGCTTGTAGCTATCGTTGTCTGTAGTGTCGATCGCTGGCTGCAGCGGGAGCCTGATGTTTGAACGGTTCGCGTTTCCGTGTCTTGTAGGGCGTCTTGCAGAGATGCAGCGCAAGTGCAAGACAAAATACTACTGGAATCCTGGGTTTGGAATCTTCGGTTAGTCCTGACATGCCTGATGATGAGCCGTGGTTTGTAAGCTCCACACAGGAATCGGTACGTCTCACTGAGAAACGTCTAAGACCTGCATCATTTAGGGTTTTCATCTGACCTCAAGCTGATGTGCCATGGTATGATTTCAGTCTGACATGCCATTATATGACCTCACCCTATCAGATCATGAAATGACCTCAAACCGACGTGTCATGATATGACTTCAAGGTGACGTGCCATGATATGGCTTCAAGCTGACGTGTCAAGGTATGACCTCAAACTGACTTGTCATGATATGGCTTCAACCTGACTTGTCATGATATGGCTTCAAGCTGACGTGTCATGGTATGACCTCAAACTCACTTGCCATGATATGGCTTCAAGCTGACTTGTCATGACATGACTTCAAGCTGACGTGCCATGATATGAACTCAAACTGACGTGCCATGATATAACCTGAAACTGACTTGTCATGACATGACTTCAAGCTGACGCGCCATGATATGAACTCAAGCTGACGTGCCATGACGTGACCTCATCTTATCGTGTCATCATATTACTGACATATTGACAAGGTCAGTCAGTATTGGAGTGTCTTAAACTGAAGATGTCGGTCTGTTTATTCAAAAGTATTGTGTATTTCGTAGAATGTGTTCTGTTGTCTGTTGATAAAGAATTATGGTGTTAATAGTTGGAAGACATGTTTTGTCAATTGCAGAAACTGCTGTATGTTGTCTATGATAGCCTGCTATCATTGTATAGCTGTAATTGCTGCGTGTACCATACTTCTTGTTCTGGTTTTGTTCTATCCATGGCAGCAATATATATTACATTGTGCAGTTTTCAAATGTTCTTTGGAAATGTCTTCTGTTCCTGCTCTATGACAAGACCACGATGCGAAGGGCGGGCAGTAATCAGGCAGCCTGCCCCTGCATTGAAGAGGATGAGAAATAGTCTTGGAGAAATATACCATATGTTACATTCCTGTTTTAACATGTGCAGCAATAAGTGAGATTACAGGACTTCGGATTGAGTTGGCGTGTTGGCATTTGCGGTAAAACAAGGCCATTAACACTAATTCTTGTCGCGAGAGCAGCCTAACAAGGGGGTTGAACGGTTGCAGTGTATGACCAACTTAAACATGGATGGCCAACTTCCCGTGTGTCACTGTGTAGGTGATGCTCTGTGCTCATGACGAAACACGCATTCCTTTATGTCAGAAATGTGTAATTCCTCTCACTGTTGAAAAGAACAGCAAACATCCACTCTTCTCAGGCATTTCCCTGAGGTAACAATACAAACAGTTATCTCCCTTGATGGGTGCGGTGTCGGTTAGGAGCAAATCAGCTAGGTACATTTTTCCTTACGGAAAACGTAATGTTTATTGTGTGGGAATAGCTACTATCTGTCTGATAATGCTCAAGTTTCTTTCATTTCCTTCATCTAAGAATAGCTAGAATAGAAAGGGGATGTCTGACTAAAGAGAACTATACCGGGAGAGGAAGAGGAGTGTGAGGGAGAAGAACTGAAATGTCTGACTAAAGATAATTATACCGGGAGAGGAAGTGAAATGTGGGAAGTGGAAGTGAAATGTCTGACTAAAGACAACTATAACGGGAGAGAAAGAGGAATGTGGGACGAAAGATGACTATACAGGGAGGTAGTGATATGTCTGACTAAAGCTAACTATAACGGGAGAGGAAGAGGAATGTGGGACGCAAGATAACTCTACAGGAAGAGGAAGTGAAATGTCTGACTAAAGATAACTATACCGAGAGAGGAAGTGAAATGTCTGACTCAAGATAACTATATCGGGAGAGAAAGAGGAATATGGAACGAAAGATAACTCTACAGGAAGAGGAAGTGAAATGTCTGACTAAAGATAACTATACCGAGAGAGGAAGAGGAATGTGGGACGAAAGATAACTCTACAGGAAGAGGAAGTGAAATGTCTGACTAAAGATAACTATACCGGGAGAGGAAGAGGAATGTGGGACGAAAGATAACTATACAGGGAGGAAGTGATATGTCTGACTTAAGATAACTATACCGAGAGAGGAATAGGAGTGTGGGACGAAAGATAACTCTACAGGAAGTGAAAGTGAAATGTCTGACTAAAGAAAACTATACCGGGAGAGGAAGAGGAATGTGGGACTAAAGATAACTCTACAGGAAGAGGAAGTGAAATGTCTGACTAAAGATAACTATACCGAGAGAGGAAGAGGAATGTGGGACGAAAGATAACTCTACAGGAAGAGGAAGTGAAATGTCTGACTAAAGAAAACTATACCGGGAGAGGAAGAGGAATGTGGGGCGAAAGATAACTCTACAGGAAGTGGAAGTGAAATGTCTGACTAAAGATAACTATAGCGAGAGAGGAAGAGGAGTGTGGGACGAAAGATACCTCTACAGGAAGAGGAAGTGAAATGTCTGACTAAAGATAACTATAGCGAGAGAGGAAGAGGGGTGTGGGACGAAAGATAACTCTACAGGAAGAGGAAGTGAAATGTCTGACTAAAGATAACTATACCGAGAGAGGAAGAGGAATGTGGGACGAACGATAACTATACAGGCAGCTATACGTTACAAGGAGGAGAATGGCGGACGAAGGACGGCTAGACACAGAGAAAATAGGAAATGTTGGATTAACACTATCTAACATGACGAGGTAGATAATGGCGGACTGAGGTAGTTACAAACACTAGGGACCGATGCATCTCTGTTAAGCGATCACATGTCCCTTGAGCTTTGCATAGTATGTGAACATACGGCTTTGCACCTCGAAGAATCGGAAGCCAAGACAATGATTTCTGCTAAAACACCTTGTCACGACACTGAGACTAAAGCTTCTAGGATGATAGATTTACATTACATACCGAGGGACAGGGATCGTTGGAGCGACCTTTAGGTGTTTCTCCTGCAGCAGCTTTCACATGATTGGCTAACCAGAGTCTCAGCGTCAAATATGGTGGAGAAGAACGGCATGACAAAACCTTAGTTTTGCCTGGCTGATCAAGCTGACCTTAATGTCAAATTTGAAAATATCTTTCTTATCAAAAACAGGAAAGGCAAAGATGCACCATTCAATGATTATTTTGCAATACATTAATTAAAGTGAACTTCAGCGTGTTATCAAATTTAGAACTGATATAAAACACATTAGTCTGCCGGTCTGTTTCGATTAGGCCAAAGTTCTTGGAAGTCTTGTCTTGGAAGTGTATAATGTGCTTGTATGTATTTATAACAGACATAAATAATACATTTGATGAATGATATCAAATGAACAACACACTGATTACAACATTAAGAACTTGAAGAAATAATTATTATAAAGCTTTGTGGGAATAATTAGTTCGGAAATACAGAATTCCAGACCAATCAGGCTCTACGTCTTCGGATTGAAGCCCAAAGAATCAGCTGTAGAATGTCAGAGGCGTTTACTGGTGCCGGTGTAAGGTGTCTGCAGTCTGCAAATCCTCCCCAACAGATGACATGTCACAAACGCATGCAAATGTTAGGAAATTATTCACCTGTAATATAATATATAATTGAGGAATTGCATCGGACTTTATTTCGGTCATCGATGCATCGAATCCAGAAATGTCCTCCACAAAATACTTGTAAATTTTACTAAGACCATCGCTATGGCCTTAATCGAGGCCTGATGTAACAGCGTTTTAGCATGTGTCATACTTGTCACTTCTTGTACGCTTCACAGTTCGGAGTTTGCATTTCACTGAAGATAAAGTGCACTGCAACACATTGAGATCATGGTATCGTAAAGTCGTGGAAATAAATAAATATTTAATTGATATTTATACTGTCATTAAAAAACCCCACATTTCCTTAAGATAATATCGATCCCTGACTAATTGGACAAAGTGTATTACATTAAGCGTCGCATCGCCACACCGACTTCTTCACGCACCAGTATTATCTATCTACTTTGCCAACGTTCTACATGTAATTATCTGGCCCCTGCTTCTGAAAGCCTCCCCAACCCAAAATATAAGATATATGATAAGGCTTCATATACACGACAGTTACTGCTGTCGAGGAGCCCGTCAAAGACGTCCCCGTGACCACTTTGTCTGGACGGAGGACTCACACAGGAATTCTTGTCGCATGACAATTAGAAACGATTGTTCGTTATCTCTCTAAACTGAACTATGCTCTTTGTCTACATGTATAATACTGTGGCGATATTTAGAAGGTCGATGAGATGTAGGTTTAAATGCAGCGATGTTGTAGAATGGTGTACGACAAGGTGTAGTCTAGCACCCTGATGTCTTCTTTCAGCAGACACCGATAGACTTGTCTGGTCGTTAGGAGTGTGTGGAGCTGTTAATGCGTCAGTGGACGAAGTGACTGACTGACTGAAGTGATTTTTGCACCACACTCAGCAATATTCCAGCTATCTGTCGGCGCTTGGTTGAAGTGCAACCTGAGTTTAGTTGCAAATGAGCTTCTGGAACACCGAGAATCATTATCCGGGGGAATATAAGATTTGAACTTTAGATTAGTAGGATCTCAAACGTTCCCAAGCTTTCCACCCGCTTCACTCCCACCGGGTCATGATACGGGTTAGCATTTGTTTTCAGCATGAGATGCTTCTTATGACTAAGGTCAGGCTAGCTGATTTGGTTGACATGTGCGATCGTATGCCAATTGACTAGATCGGTGCTCATGCTGTTGAGGCCTGGTCCAGTTTCAAATATTTACAGTCTGCCGACATATAGCTATACTATTACCAAACGTAGAAACACAATCAGTGCCGACCGTTATTTAACCCTTTAACCATAGGTAGGAATGTCTGATGCATCGAACTATTGATGAATTGCAACTGTTGAGACTCCGATAGCCATTAATCGATGGTTGAAAAGAAACACTATTGATGCATCGATATGAACTATCGATAGTTTAGTAACTGGCATCTGTTGATAAGTGCGCAGCGCAAAATACAAGATGTTTGGGTGCAAACTTGCAGTTTCTTTGAGTTTATGGTTTAATTGCTAACTTTATCTGGCTTTCAACATTGTCATGCTGTTATCATAAGAGACTGAAACTACCTTAACCTGTTTAAATTGCATATAAACTACATATATTTGGGAAATAACTTCGAATGAGACACATCTAGGAGAAAACCCTATTGCAATAATGGTGCTTTAATTGGTTGCAATAGACTACCCCTGTTGCAATAGTATATGTTTCAATAGCCAATCGTTGCGCAGTTTCACATTGTTTTTACAAAATTAAGCGAAGCCTATGGCACACAGAGGAGATTTTATTTCACACTCCTACCCCAAAGCTTAAGTCATCGTTATGTGACGGATCGTGGATGATTCCCCAACGTTAATAAAGAAAAAAGGGGAAAAGTTAGAGCTGAAAAATAATTGACAGATAATTTATGAAGGCCATAAAGGCCTGTACATATTTGAAACTGCCGGCCCGATACAATAACAACCGGCGTTGGGCCACCGGGCCGGTGGTTATTTCGACCGCTGCCCCTAATTACAGGTTTCGTACCATTTGAAGAAACTCCGCACGTAGACACACTTCGTTATAATTACACTTGAATATTGAATAAGACCATGGTTATAACAGCCCTTGATCATGATTACTTCGCATCCCACTTTCGCCATGTTAACATCTACCCAGCTTTTCCCATGTGAAATTATGTAGATCAAATGAAGCTTAGCTCAGATATCACTGCATCGGCGATCTTAGTTATGTATCGAGCATTGAATTTGAAACAAAACATGTCTCCCCATAGTAATACCATTTGTCTTCTGTTACAGCAGGGTACCTGATAGGATGCTGATGGGATGGATATTTAAGGCCTAGGAACGAAAGGTTCATTCTCCCCGGGAAGTCAAAATCAAGTTGGAAGGGGGGGGGGGGGGGGGGGGGGGGGGGGGGGCATTTATTCTCTTTGAACAAAACGGTCGAATGCGATTGTTTTGTGCTTTGTGAACGGATAAAAATCATCAATATTCAGTTCATTTTTTAAAATCAATACTTAACGGATCGATGTTTCGTTAAACGATAAGAACGATCACAAGCGCAAATACCAATGTTTTGTATTGAAACTGGACACCAGGAATGTTCAGGCGGAAGCCATACTCTCTGATCACGCAACTACACGAGTCAGTTCTATAAGAGAACTTTGACGCATTGTAGCGCTATGCTATGTGTTTCTACTTAAAGATAAGCCCCGATTAGTATATTGTTAATGATATGTATAATCCTATCTCGTCACCGGGTTCCTGAGAGAGAAATGCGTGCAGAGGGTTCACTGTTAATATATACCCTCGTCAGAAATTACATGATATCGACACGATCCAGTTGTTTTGGGATCGTTAGCATTGAGTGTCGATATGGCCTGATCAATGGTTGTGTAGACAGCAGAGTTCCACGCATTCCTAAGTTATAGGAAACACGCACCTTAAGCATGCGCGTTATGTTTCTTTATGGTGTCGTTTTGGAAGCGGATGCTATTTCAGCCTATAAGGGTTTATATAGTCTCACACGGACACCAGTGCTTTCATTTTGAAATCTTTCTAAGTAGATCGATAATGACCAGTGATATGTCAGCCGTGTTGGTAACGTAGAACCTCGAACATGTCTGTTGTGAGTCAGGGAATGTCCTGGAATGTCGTGTCGGTTTGATTGTTAAATGGCGCACTCAGGAATATTTGAGTTCGAAACAATCCAGTCTGGAGTGGAAAATCCAGTGATTGATATCACGAGCACTGACCACTTTTGACGATCGTAATACATACAGTCTGGTCTGGACAGGGACGGCGGGGTGGCCTAGCTGATAAAGCGTTCGCATGTCACGCCGAACATTAGGGTTCGATTCCACACATGGGTGCCATGTGTGGATCCCATTTCTGACGTCGTAATATTGCTGGAAAATTTCTTAATGGCGAAATACTAAACTCAATTACTCTCTCACTCAGCGTGCACAAACACTTGTTGATTAAGTTCTAACCCGGATGTTCACGGAGACCAGAGGAACAATCGACAAGTGTGCGCATTGTAGATGGTGACTTTGGGGATTGTCAATTATACCTCATGCTTTCAACCATGAGCATAAACAATGGCGTCCACAAAGGATATCAACCCGTGAAGATCAAGGTTAGAATCAGCAACCCATATTTGTCGCACGAGGTAACTAACAGGATCGGGTGGTCAGGCTCACTGACTTGGTTGACTCATGTCATCGTGCCCAAGGTGCATAGATTGGTGCTCATGCTGTTGATCAAGAGGTTGTCTGACCGGTGCCATATAGCTGGAATATTGCTGAGTGCAGCATAAACCAACACACGACCAGCCAAGCAACCTACAAAGTCACTCTTCCTAGCAAATAGGTCGGTGCCATGGGTTGCAGCGAGCCTCGAAGGTTCAGATTGTTTTCATGATACAAGCCGCTAACTAACTAACTAACTAACTAACTAACTAACTAACTAACTAACTAACTAACTAACTAACTAACTAACTAACTAACTAACTTTGAAGGTTTGCCTTTTTCCGGGTGAACCCTGCGGAGTGACTTAATTCCTGAGGGCATCTAGGGCTTTATTCCTGTCCCATACTACAGAATACGTTACCTGTGGTGTCACATTACACGAGTGTCTTTGTTCAAAATAATACTTTTCACCAAACAGTGAATGGGTACCCGGTAGGATAATATGGTTGTTGGTAGCCTTCATAAACCACTTGGCATATGAACTCTCAAGGGAGATAAGTGTGTGAGTGAATTTAGTTTTACGCCGCACTCAGCAACATTCCAGCTACCTGGCTGCGGTCTGTAAATAATCGAGTCTGCACCAGACAAACCAGTGATCAACAGCACGAGCACCGATCTGCGCAACTGTCAACCGATTGTGTCAACCTAGTGGGCGAGTCTGACAACCCGGTCCCTCTAGTCGCTTCTGACGACAAGCATAGTCGCCTTTTAAGGCAAGCATGGGTTGCTGAAGAGCAATTCTAACCCAATTCTCTAAACACTGGTCGAGATACGTAAGAAAATTGAGTGTAAACACATCCATTAAGCAGAATAATAATAACAATGACAGTAACGGTGCAGGCGGTAGATCATGTTTCAGTACACAGCCTACAGCCCGTGACAGATATCCATATTTTGTTATCGTCATGACACTGGTTAATGGAATAGTTTCTTTGCTAATCAGGAAATGCCTTCACGCAGTCAACTGGAAATAGTATCATATCGTAAGTAAACATGTGTCGGTGCATCGCTGCAGAAATTGGTTTTGATTACATTACGTATTGTTCAGAAATCCACTCTTTGTCATCTTGCAATGCTGTGCAACGCAGGCATTTCCAGTTAAGACACTTACCGGATTCCTCATTGGTCGTTATTTTCGCTGACCACTATAACAGAGCCTTCTAAGATCTTACGTCTAATGGCATTTTGTGATCAGCCCTTACAGTGTACCAACACCTTGCATCTAGTCTTTACAATGGCACTGTGTTGGAAAACACGAAGCTATTCACTGGGTAAGCTAATCAAGCTAATCTCTCAGTACTTCGACTCCCGTCGATGCTGACGTCAGCGAACGATGGAGTAGGCGATCACTTTCACGCGTTCCATGACATTTCGGCGGAGTTTGCCGGGGGCCCCGCTCCCCTCCATCCAGACCTAGGTTCCGTTTAGGGGCTGTACTCAAACTGAAAATAGAAAAACTGGTTAAATATGTCTGACAGAAGGACTGGGGAAGCCCTGATTTTTCATTGCCTCCTGCAATGACCGTGCAAGGAGATTGTCGCCAGTTTCATTAGGTTGGAAAAAGGTCTTGGCTACCGTTTTCATTATGGCACTGTTTTATGATCGTCAGTAGCAGGACAACGCTGCACTGATCTGTGGGTTCCAAGGTGCGATCTCTTGATAGAATAAAGGTTAAGTGTTGATTTGAACATTGTGGACTAGTGATTGCAGGATGGAATATCTATTGCCTACTTGGGTCCTTTAAAATCAGAAGAGGAGACCCCCTTCATCTGTCATGGCCTTAGTTTGTCTACCTTAGGTCTCCAAATCGCCTCCGTAATCCACTAACAACCGATAGTCTTGTTCCAGAAGGTTCAACATTCAAAATGAATCGCCTCCTTTACTGAACACTTTAATTTAGCATTATTCTAGGGTGTTGCAAATTGAGGAATAGTGTCCAGAGTTTAAATGTACCCCCAGTTGTCTGGAATTGTATGAATACACAGAGTAGCGAAATAATGAATACCTTTGATTTCATATGTTTATATTTAGTTGAAAATATCTTAAGTTAGAGATATTATTACCAGACGTGTGAACTGGTTCTTTGTTAAAACTCAAAGGATACCGCTTGATCGTATTTCTAAAATGTTATCCTATCGAGAGCTTAGAAACGTTAAAAACCGCTGATGTAAATGTTATGTTAGACATGGAGAAAACCAATAAAATGCTTGCTGTGTCCAACCTTTCAAACATTTCAAACATACATGAGGCTTACGTGGTAGCAAATCCATTTCTTACCAAGTCGCCATTAAGCCACATTCATTTTTACACAGATTTACGCCACCACAGATTACTTTATTACATTTTTTCTCAGAAATGAGTGATGGCTAATTAGGCATAATCAGATTTGACAACAGTTCTTCCTATTTTAAATTAAGTGAAAAAAAACCCAAGCTCGATGAACTATATTTTTGTGTCTGTTGCGATACCTTTGTCTAGTTACATGTGCCTGACTCAGTCGGTGTAAGGAGACTCAGACCTCGGTAGGTGAAAGCCAATTTAGTCTGGGAGAGAACCTTCCAATCGGTGCATACCGCTTCCAATCTGGTTTAACCTGTGAAGATTGCTTATGTTGACTTCTTTTGCCTGACATTACGTCACCATCACAAAGAGTTTTCTATGAGTGGCATCGTTGTGGTATAGTACATGGCTTTCTGTGATAATGAGACTTGCTGGTATGTCAGTGAGATGTGCTGGTATGTCATTGAGATGTACTGGTATGTCAGTGAGATGTGCTGGTAGGTCATTGAGATGTGTTGATATGTTAGTGAGATATTCTGACATGTACCTGAGATGCTGGTATATTCCATTGTTTTCCAGTGAGATAAATCTGGGATATGCTGGTTTACTGTTACTGGGATATGCTGGTTTGTCACTGAGATTTGCTGGTATGTCATTGAGATGTGCTGGTACGCCAGTGAAATCTTCTGGATTGTTCCTGGAATATGCTGGCATGTTCCTGAGATGCTGGTATATTCCATTGTTTTCCAGTGAGATAAATCTCATTCCCTTTGGCAAGTTCGGAACGGCAAAGAACTGAATTTCTGCAGTGATGCACCAGCAAATGTTTACGTATCACACCATGTAAATCGTATATGCAAGGTGTAAACAAATTCTGCAACTATAGGAAGAAGGGTATTGTTCATGTAGATAAAAGATATGAATCAAATACATGCGGTTAATCAATAGGTCTGAGCTTCACTGCAGCGAGTTCTCCCAATCAGTCTGCATGTGTACACATTCGCTGTTTACAGACTACCTTGAACCAACCACACAACCAACCGGTTTTTTGCTCTAGTATGTAATCTCTGTTTATGAAAATGGACAAAATTTGTACATATGAATGGAAAACGCCATCCACGAAGGTATGGGGGAAATAAGGGACATCAGGTATTCACTGTGTATGAAAATGGACGAAATCTTCGTGAATGGTACACAGGTAAATGAAAAACGTCATCCACGATCATCCATGGTGTCCATTCAGAGGATGATGTGACTCTCTTTGCCATCCGTAAGAGTGAGAAGCGTAGTTCGTGAGTGACTGAATTTAGTTTTAAGCCGCTTTTAGCAATACTCAAGCATTATCAAGGTAGGCGACACCAGGAATGGGCTTCACATATTGTAGCCAAGTGGGGAACAGAACCCAGGTAATCGACTGGCGAACAAACGCTTTAGCTGCTAATCTACCGATCCGAAGTTCAAGAGGAGAGCAGAGAGACAGAAGCTGGAATATAGTCCAGGATGCTACCTCTGCGCATGTCTGCAGTGATGTCTTGGCTGCACTAAACAGTGAACTCGAACTAACTGAACATGCTTCGCATTCACTATATTTCAAACACTGAATGTTTTATGCATACAATGATGACGTCATTTCCGCTTTGGCAAACCTCTTGACCCACCAGGAGGACATATCCCGCAACATTGTCAGATGTGTGTCGAAGGGGAATATCTTGTAAAGGATTAAATAACCAGTTCCAGCAACCCAATCCACTGGAATCATGTTGAGAACATTCCAGTCAATCTCGTATTTCGTACTTTGTCTCACCACATGACAACGGCACAGTTCAGAAAGGTTCTTCCTGGATTTCGATTCAGTCTTCACTACTTACACAGAAAGACGGACATCACTGACACCAGTATGGCGTGGGATATTACCGGCCATGGTATCGTATTTCTGAGCTGGCGTCAGACACGTCGTTGACATCGTCGTTTCCCTGGTGTCAGGATCACTCTACAGCTTGCTGAAGTGGCACTAAAACTCTTGTCATGATGTACAGCCGTGTTGTAAGCGATGGCATGCGTGAAGACCTGGCCCAGTGGAACTAGTCATTGTATCGTGAAATAACTATTGAAGAAAACCCATCCGTACCATATGTACAAACTGACTGAGCAAAATTAATTCAATTACGACAAATACCCTTGACGTAAACAGTACTAGTCGTCTTTCCGGAAGTGACGTCATCATTTCGTTTTGTGTAAGAGTTATGGTAGCTGTTTGTTTATAAACGAATTATGAGCAGTAATGTACGCAAGTGAGATGCGTCTTGATATGACAACCTTCTGACTGACATTCCTGAGCAAAAATCTCATATGGGTGAGTGAACTTAGTTTTACGCCATATTTAGCAACATACCAGCAATATGACGGCGGGGAACAACAGAAATGGTCTTCACACAATTCACGGATGTGGCGAATCAAAGCCATGTCTTCGGCATGTCATCCGCATGTATGTATGTATGTATGTATGTATGTATGTATGTATGTATGTATGTATGTATGTATGTATGTATGTATGTATGTATGTGTGTGTGTGTGTGTGTGTGTGTGTGTGTGTGTGTGTGTGTGTGTGTGTGTGTATGTGTGTGTGTATGTATGTATGTATGTATGTACTAAGTAGGTATGTTTTGTTTCTTTGTTGTTTAACGTTGCACATGGTCTCTGATATTGTGTGGACCAGACAATCTAGTGATCAACGTACTGAACACCGATCATTGGATAATGGACACTGACTACCATGCTCTCTGTCACTGTTGCAATAATTTCGTACGGCTCTGTACAAAAGTCTGTGACATAATGAAATACAAGTAGAGATGATACGGATTTGTTTTCCAGTAATTTCCATCAGGTGTCTGGCAAAGATCTCCGACGTTTCTTAATTCCATAAGACGGATCTGTACCGAAGAGTATATTTCATCAACTTCTTAGTTTTTCGGATGGGTTCCTAATCCTCAATCTGTCTAAGAAAATCACTGGCTCTTGGCCCTGTCTCAAGGTAACACACGACGTAGATCTAATCGCTGAGTTTTATTCCAAGTTTACAATAGCCTTCGTCCTGCTGGAGGAGACTTACGTCGCCCAAAGACTTAGATTTGGACACCTTTAGAACCTCGCCAAGTAAACCTATTGGTATAAATGAAGGATGTACAGATTACAAAAACATCCACACTAATTTACCTTCATCGTCTCCAAAGGGGACTTGGAATTAGCAACATTATCGCCATGGTACGAATGTGGTATTTGCCATGTTTTTTCTGTACCGCATCGAAAGCTGATATATATGCATAGATTTACTTAATTTCCTAGCAAAAAAGGTTATCTGTTCTCGGAGGAGTATTGGGTAAAACCGTTAGGTGTTGATCCACAAAGCACATTATTCTTGATAAGGGTAATAATGACGAAGGCAAAGAAGGACGACACTGAGGAACAGCATGATTCGACAATGGCGGCGTATGGGTGACAATGCTGAACATCTTAATATTACCTCGGTGTGGGGAACTGACATTTTGACACAGGTTGGACTTTTAATTTCCTAAATGTAAAAAGCAAAGTTCGGGAATCAATTTGAAAAACTGGTTCTCGAAGCTCGCATGTCAGATCCCATGACATAAGCATCGAGCAGGACCAAGGACCCCCCATGGATCTGGTTCGTGGTAGTTTTTTCCCATGGATAATTTCACGTGATAGAAAGCTGTTGTCGTCGACACACAGCAAGGATCCTATCACTGCGTTTCAGCTCAAAAAGTTGAAGATGGGAGTTTTTTGAAAATCGTTTGAAAAGAATAAAGATACGTGTAATTGTTATAAAAAGACATTGCTCTGTTCGTCTTCACAAATCTTTTAGTAACTACTCGTGGTTTTATTTCTTTCTTGTGATAATAGATGTCGGCTGTGAACCTAGGGATACCTGTGTGGTTCTTCTGAACACTCTTCACGTGGTGATTGACTTGTATGTGATTGTTTGAAGATCTGGGCCTACATCGTCAGGCAGTGAAGAGCCGGTTCCTTGGTAGTCATATATTATTCCTCAGAAAGAACATTACAGAGAGGGACTATTACGAGATGTAAGATACACGATGGGCAGAAGAATTAAATGTTGATCAAGATGATGGCCCTGCTGAATGGGAGAGGGAAGTGAATGTTACGCTGAGCTTGATTTCAGTCATATCCCAGCAGGACGCTGAGGTAGGCCAGTAGAAACAAACTTCAATCATTGTACCAAATTGGGAAATCGAACCCGGGTCTGCAGCGTGAACACATCAACAACTTAGTATTGTCATCTTAACTGAAATGATGGTGATGATCACCATGAGAATTAAATGACTACAAAGTGGAATAATGTTTGTAAAAGTCACCTCATATGACATATTTAACTTTCAATGTTTAACAACTCGACAGACCGTCATGATATGACTGGAATATTGCAGAATACGACGTTCAACTTACCGACACTAAACCAGAAAAACAAGCAAATCCACACCCACACAGACACTCACAGAACATATATAATAAACGTTATCTTTATATCTGTACGTAATAACTGACTGTGTTAAGGGGTTGGATGCTGGGCATTTACAGCCTACACTTGACAGAATGAGCAGATTTAATTCGGAATGTTGCACAATCTGAGCTCTTTGTTGTGAATTTGACCTTTCATGTTTAGCGTCCTTTTGTGTTTAGTGACGTTCTTTAGCAGAACACCGTTCTGTTTGAAATAGCTTCATTTCTTCGCTTTTAGTTAAAATGCCTGTAAATCTTTAGTATTTGTTTTCTTTTTAAATCTCAGTATTCACGTACAAATGATAACCCTGTTTTGTTCTCTCTTCGCAACCATTGTCTATAACGGCGGATGCACTTACCTTATCTTTAGTACACACACACACACACACACACATACATATACATACATACATATATATATATACATACATACATACATACATATACATACATACATACATACATACATACATACATACATACATACATACATACATACATACATACATACATACATACATACATATACATGCATACATATACATATATATATATAACTGCGGATGCACTTACCTTATCTTTAGTATATATATATACACACACACACACACACACACACACACATATACACACACACATACACACACACATATATATACTGGCGGAGATTTTATATATATATATGGAATCTCCGCCAGTCAAATAAGGAATTCATGAAATGATCAATAATTGACAAGGATTTACACGTTTTGGAAAGGTTACGTGACTTTTGCAAATGGTCGATTCGAAACATAAAACACGATTCAAATACAATGTAACGATATACCCGTTCCTATATAATCTGAAATGGGAAACACCAACAATGTATTAAATAATCTTCACGAAAGCAAACACATTTGCAGAGAAATCGCTTCTTGTATACAGTGTGTGTTGTGTAGCACTGGTACCGGACAGTTGCCTTTTGATGTCATTAGCTAAGAATACATGTAGGTAACGCGTGTAACACTTCATTAGTCGGAGGTCTGCGGTCATTAACAGTGATTGTACACTCCAGACACATTTCATCACGGCCTACAAAGCAACACCACACTGTCATATGAGTAGGGCTGGAGGCTTGCTGCGTGGAGGGAGCATTTCGCTAGCTTGTCTTCGGCTGGAAATGGAGTACTCTAGGACAATGACGGCCATGAGTGACTGTACAAGACGGGGGCTTTCGGGGCTTGTTGTAGACTGCTTTACAAGAGTATGGTTTAGAGTTTTTCTTCTATTTTTTTAATTGTTCCCATCAATACAAGGTTCGAGGATATTGATACATGTTACAATATGTGAGTTTGCAATTCTGAAGCATTAAGCATATATGTAGGTATACTGCACATTGTAGTTCAGCTGTTAACGTTGGTCATTCGAAATAGTGGCAATAGATGACACCATTTTTTGAGAATTTATCGAAAGCATTGTTTCTTTTGGAAATATTTTTTTCACTTTGAACGGGTCTTTTAAAATCTTTATAAAGTTTTCTAAGTTGGGTATTACTTTTTCAGGGTGCAAATATAGATGTATCTTTTAGCAGAAAGAATAGTGTGATAAAGTGTTGGGTTAACATTTGGAGTTCCAAACCAAACGTGGAATTTTGTTAGTTGTAGTTCCTGTATGAATGATTAATCCAAATTCTAAGTTCATTCCAAAATTCGTTTGTTTCTTCACATTTCCAATATATATGCCAAATGTTTTAATCCACTTCGTTACAGAAAGAACATTTAAAATTGTCATCTTCAAAAGTAATTCCATGCAAAACTCTACATTGAAAATCGAAAAGTGTAGCATCTTTTATATTTTTCTTACCTAGATTAAAGATCAAGGGCCATTGAAAATCAGTTTCTTTGAATGTGTTTTCCCATTTATGGCAACTATTGGGTAACACACTATCAGATAGCAATTTATCATAAGATGAGTGGGTGAGTTTAGTTTTACGTCGCACTTAGCAATATTCCAGCTATATGGCGACGGTCTGTAAATAATCGAGTCTGGACCAGACAATCCAGTGATCAACAACATGGGCATCGATCTACGCAATGGGGAACCGATGACATGTGTCAACCAAGTCATAGTCTGACCACCCGATCCCGTTAGTCGCCTCTTACGACAAGCATAGTCACCTTTTATGGCAAGCATGGGTTGCTGAAGGCATATTCTACCCCATTATCAAAAGACATTAGATGAAGTCATGAAATGACTGTGGTTTAGAGTTGATAGTATTACAAGACAGTGGCTTGTTGTGAACTGTGGTACCAGACTGTGGTTTAGAGTTTACTGTATTACAAGACTGTAGCTTGCAATGACTGTGGCTTTGCAAGACTGCACCTTGCAGTCAACTGTATTACAGAGTGGCTTGTAGTGGACTTTATTATAAAACTGCCCCTTGTAACTGAGATATGTTGGTATGCAACTGATACGTGCTGGTATGCTACCAATACATGTTGGTGTGTTTTCTAATGACATAAATCTCATTTATTTTCTCAAGTTCGGAACAGCTAGGAGCTGAATTTCTGCAGCGATGCACCGACAAATGATTACTTATAACTCCCTGTCAATCTTAAATGCAAGGTGTAAACAAATTCTGTAAATACAGGAAGAAGGGTAGTGTTGATGCAGATAAAAGATGTACATAAAATATATACAATAGATGAACAGGTCTGAGCTTCACTATAAAGAGTTCCCCCAAACAGTCTGCCCAAGCACGTAGATTTTTCCGCTGGTCATGGAGGTCATCAGGTATTCTCTGTGTATGAAAAAATCTTCGCGAAGGGTTCCCAGGTAAATGACAAAAAACAAACGGCATCCAGGAAGACATGGTGTCCCATTCAGAGGATGATGCAACTTTCTTTGCCATTGGTAAGAGTGAGAATCGGAGTTCGTGAGTGACTGAGTTTAATTTTAAGCTGCTCTTAACAATATTCAAGCCATTTTATGGTAGGCAACACCAGGAATGGGCTTCAGATATTGTAGCCAAGCGGGGAATCGAACCCAGGTCTTCAGCTGAGGAGAGAAGGCTTGAACCACGAGTCTACTTCCATGAAGTTCAAGAGGAGGATAGAGTGACAGAGGCCGGAACACATACCAGGATGATGACAACATCGACTGCTACCTCTGCGCATGTCTGCAATGCATGTCTTGACTGCACTAAATAGTGAACTCGAACTAACTGAACGTGCTTCACATTTACTATATTTCATTCAAACACTGAAAGCATCATGCATACAATGGTGACGTCATTTCCGCTTTGGAAAACCTCTTGACCCACCAAGAGGAGATGTTCTACTTATAGGATGTACCCAATCCAACAACATTGTCAGATGTGTGTCAGGAGATTATCTTGTAAAGGATTAAATAACCAGTTCCAGCAACCCAATCCACTGGAATCATGTTGAGAACACCCCAGACACCCTCGTATTTCGTACTTTGTCTCACCACACGACAACGGCAGAGTTCTGAATGGTTCTTCCTGGATTTCGATTCAGTCTTCACTACTTACACAGAAAGTCGGACATCACTGACACCAGTATGGCGTGGGATAGTATCGGCCATGGTATCGTATTTCTGACATGGCGTCGTTGACATCGTCGTTTCCCTGATGTCAGGATCACTCTACAGCTTGCTGAAGTGGCACTAAAACCCTTGTCATGATGTACAGTCGTGCTGTAAGCGATGGCAAGCGTGAAGACCTGGAACTAGTGGAACTAGTCTTTGTATCGTGAAATAACTAGTGAAGAAAAGCCATCCGTAGTATATGTACAAACTGATTGTGCAAAATTAATTCAATTAAGATAAAGAGGCTAGACTTAATCAGAAAGAAGCCTCTTTCGGGAAGTGACGTCATCATCCAAGATTCTGTTTTTGAGCAGTTTACTGGATGGCGTCTTGTACCCGCTGTATTTTAGAAATTTTGGAAAGTATTTTTATTTCCGTGTAACCTCACTATCCACACTAGTATAGACAAACTCACACTAGCCACATACTCGCAAGCATGTACCTTTGCACGGACGCACGTATGTACGCACGTGCATGCTTACTTACGAAACGGACCCGTGAAGGTCCCGGGGTAGAATAGGCCTTCAGCAACCCATGCTTGCCATAAAAGGTGACTATGCTTGTCGTAAGAGGCGACTAACGGGATCGGGTGGTCAGACTAGCTGACTTGGTTGACACATGTCATCGGTTCCCCATTGCGCAGATCGATGCTCATGTTGTTGATCACTGGATTGTCTGGTCCAGACTCGATTATTTACAGACCGTCGCCATATAGCTGGAATATTGCTAAGTGCGACGTAAAACTAAACTCACTCACTCACTCACTTACGAAACGAAATGATCGTTAAAATTACAAACGAAAGATAAATATAAACCATTGGGATAATAAAGTTTGTTGAAAACATGGCTATTAACACAACGGCGGTAACAATATAAAATAAGAAATAGCATGATGGTTAATGCCGTTTACGAACTGATGATCCTGAATACTGTCTTTTGTGTATGAATAATCTGAAAGAGCTGAACATTGGTAAACAGGATGTCAAAGATCAAGATAGGCGTATAATAAGATCATTGGATAATGGACACTGGACTACCATGATCTCTGTCACTGTTGCAATAATTACGTACCGCTCTGTATAAAAAATGCGTGAAACAATTAAATAATCAAATACAAGTAGAGATGATCGGGATTTGTTTTCCAGTAATTTCCATCAGGTGTCTGGCAAAGATCTCCGACGTTTCTTAATTCCATAAGACGAATCTGTACCGAAGAGTATATTTCATCAACTTCTTAGTTTTTCGGATGGGTTTCTAATCCTCAATCTGTCTAAGAAAATCACTGGCTCTTGGACCTGTCTCAAGGTAACACACGACGTAGATCTAATCGCTGAGTTTTATTCCAAGTTTACAATAGCCTTCGTTCTGCTGGAGGAGACTTACGTCGCCCAAAGACTTAGATTTGGACACTTTTAGAACCTCGCCAAGTAAACATATTGGTATAAATGAAGGATGTACAGATTACAAATACATCCACACAAATTTACCTTCATCGTCTCCAAAGGGGACTTGGAATTAGCAACATTATCGCCATGGTACGAATGTGGTATTTGTAATGTTTTTTTTTCTGTACCACAAGCTGTACGAAAGCTGATTTATATGCATGAGTTTACTTAATTTCCTAGCAAAAAGGTTATCTGTTCTCTGAGGAGTATTGGTGAAACGGTTAGGTGTTGATCCACAAAGCACATTATTCTTGATAAGGGTAATAATGACGAAGGCAAAGAAGGACGACACTGAGGAACAGCATGATTCGACAATGGCGGCGTATGGGTGACAACGTTGAACATCTTAATATTACCTCGGTGTGGGGAACCGACATTTTGACACAGGTTGGACTTTTAATTTCCTAAATGTAAAAAGCAAAGTTCGGGAATCAATTTGAAAAACTGGTTCTCGAAGCTCGCATGTCAGATCCCATGACACAAGCATCGAACAGCACCAAAGAAGGAAGGTGTATTTCGACCCCCCATGGATCTGGTTCGTGGTAGTTTTTTCCCATGGATAATTTCACGTGATAGAAAACTGTTGTCGTTGACACACAGCAAGGATCCTATCACTGCGTTTCAGCTAAAAAAGGTTGAAGATGGGAGTTTTTTTAAAATCTTTTGAAAAGAATAAAGATACGTGTCATTGTTATAAAAAGACATTGCTCTGTTCGTCTTCACAAATCTTTTAGTAACTACTCGTGGTTTTATTTCTTTCTTGTGATAATAGATGTCGGCTGTGAACCTAGGGATACCTGTGTGGTTCTTCTGAACACTCTTCACGTGGTGATTGACTTGTATGTGATTGTTTGAAGATCTGGGGCTACATCGTCAGGCAGTGAAGAGCCGGTTCCTTGGTAGTCATATATTATTCCCCAGAAAGAACATCACAGAGAGGGACTATTACGAGATGTAAGATACACGATGGGCAGAAGAATTAAATGTTGATCAAGATGATGGCCCTGCTGAATGGGAGAGGGAAGTGAATGTTACGCTGAGCTTGATTTCAGTCATATCCCAGCAGGACGCTGAGGTAGGCCAGTAGAAACAAACTTCAATCATTGTACCAAATTGGGAAATCGAACCCGGGTCTGCAGCGTGAACACATCAACAACTTAGTATTGTCATCTTAACTGAAATGATGGTGATGCTCACCATAAGAGTTAAATGACTACAAAGTGGAATAATGTTTGTAAAAGTCACCTCATATGACATATTTAACTTTCAATGTTTAACAACTCGACAGACCGTCATGATATGGCTGGAATATTGCAGAATACGACGTTCAACTTACCGACACTAAACCAGAAAAACAAGCAAATCCACACCCACACAGACACTCACAGAACATATATAATAAACGTTATCTTTATATCTGTACGTAATAACTGACTGTGTTAAGGGGTTGGATGCTGTATATTTTGTGCATTTACAGCCTACACTTGACAGAATGAGCAGATTTAATTCGGAATGGTGCACAATCTGAGCTCTCTGTTGTGAATTTGACCTTTCATGTTTAATGTCTTTTCGTGTTCAGTGACGTTCTTTAGCAGAACACCGTTCTGTTTGAAATAACTTCATTTCTTCGCGTTTATTTGAAACGCCTGTAAATCTTTAGTATTTGGTTTCTTTTTAAATCTCAGTATTCACGTACAAATGATAACCCTGTTTTCTTCTCTCTTCGCAACCATTGTCTATAATGGCGGATGCAGTGACCTTATCTTTAGTATATATATATATATATATATATATATATATATATATATATATATATATATATATATATATATATATATATATATATATATATTGTGATGGAATCTCCGCCAGTCAAATAAGGTATTCATGAAATGATCAATAATTGACAAGGATTTACACGTTTTGAAAAAGGTTACGTGACTTTTGCAAATGGTCGATTCCAAAAATAAAACACGATTCAAATACAATGTAACGATATACCCGTTCCTATATAATCTGAAATGGGAAACACCAACAATGTATTAAATAATCTTCACGAAAGCAAACATATTTGCAGAGAAATCGCTTCTTGTATACAGTGTGTGTTGAGTAGCACTGGTGTGGGGGAGGAGGTGACAGTACCGGACACTCCTCTTTAGATGTCATTAGCTAACAATACATGTACGTACCGCGTGTAACACTTCTTAAGTCGGAGGTCTGCGGTCATTAACAGTGATTGTACACTCCAGACACATTTCATCACGGCCTACAAAGCAACACCACACTGTCATATGAGTAGGGCTGGAGGCTTGCTGCGTGGAGGGAGCATTGGGCTAGCTTGTCTTCTTGCTGGAAGTGGAGTACTCTAGGACAATGACGGCCGTGAGGGACTGTACAAGACGGGGGCTTTCGGGGCTTGTTGTAGAATGCTTTACAAGAGTAAAGTTTAGAGTTTTTCTTCTATTTTTTTAATTGTTCCCATCAATACAAGGTTTGAGGATATTAAATGTGTATGTAGGTATAATGCGCACTGTAGTTCAGTTGTTAACATTGCTCATTCTAAATCAAATAGTGGAAATAGACGAGAGAATGTTTTTGAGAATTTATCGAAAGCATTGGTTCTTTTGGGAATAATTTTTCACATTGAACGTGTCTTTTAAAATCTTTATAAAGTTTTCTAAGTTGGGTATTCAGGGTGCAAATATAGATGTATCTTTTAGCAGAAAGAATCGTGTTATAAAGTAGTGGATTAACATTTAGAGTACCAAACCGAACGTGAAATTTTGTTAGCTGTATCTTTTGTATGTTTTGATTAATCCAAATTCTAAGTTCATTCCAAAATGTGTTTGTTTCCTCACATTTCCAATGTATATGCCAAATGTTTTCATCCACTTCGTTACAGAAAGAACATTTAAAATTGTCAACCAATTTCATCGTGAAAAGTTCTCTTTTGGTATAACTAATTCCATGCACAAATTTACATTGAAAATCTAGAAGCGTAACATCTTTTATATTTTTCCTACATAGATTAAAGATCAAGGACCATTGAAAATCAGTATCTTTGAATGTATTTTCCCATGTATGGCAACTATGTAGTAAAACACTATCAGATAGCAATTTATCATAAGACATTAGATGAAGTCATAAAATGACTGTGGTTTAGAGTTGATAGTATTACAAAACTGTGGCTTGTTGTGGACTGTGTTACAAGACTGCAGCTTTTAGTGGACTGTGTTACAAGGCTGTGGTTTAGAGCTGACTGTATTACTAAACTGTGGTTTAGAGTTGACTGTATTACAAGACTGTAGCTTGCAATGACTGTGGTTTTGCAAGACTGCACCTTGGAGTCAACTGTATTACAAACTGAGGCTTGTGGTGGACTTTGTTTTCATAAAACTGCCCCTTGTAGCTGTCTTTTTCACAAGACTGTGGCTTGTAGTGGACTGTAATTTAAACCTTTGGTTTCTAGTGGACTGTGTTATAAGACAGTCGGTTGTAGTTGACTGTGTTACAAGACTGCGCCTTCTAGTGGACTGTTACACAAGCCTGTGGTTTGTAGTGGACTGTATTACAAGACTGGCACTTGTAGTGGAGTGTGTTAGACGACTGTGACTTACAGTGGACTATGCTAGAATACTTTGGCTTACAGTGGACTGTGTTAAAAGACCTCAGGTCTTCAGCTGAGGAGAGAAGGCTTGAACCACGAGTCTACTTCCATGAAGTTCAAGAGGAGGATAGAGTGACAGAGGCCGGAACATATACCTGGATGATGACAACATCGACTGCTACCTCTGCGCATGTCTGTAATGCATGTCTTGACTGCACTAAATAGTGAACTCGAACTAACTGAACGTGCTTCACATTTACTATATTTCATTCAAACACTGAAAGCATCATGCACACATTGATGACGTCATTTCCGCTTTGGAAAACCTCTTGACCCACCAAGAGGAGATGTTCTACTTATAGGATGTACCCAATCCAACAACATTGTCAGATGTGTGTCAGGAGATTATCTTGTAAAGGATTAAATAACCAGTTCCAGCAACCCAATCCACTGGAATCATGTTGAGAACACCCCAGACACCCTCGTATTTCGTACTTTGTCTCACCACACGACAACGGCAGAGTTCTGAATGGTTCTTCCTGGATTTCGATTCAGTCTTCACTACTTACACAGAAAGTCGGACATCACTGACACCAGTATGGCGTGGGATAGTATCGGTCATGGTATCGTATTTCTGACATGGCGTCGTTGACATCGTCGTTTCCCTGATGTCAGGATCACTCTACAGCTTGCTGAAGTGGCACTAAAACCCTTGTCATGATGTACAGTCGTGCTGTAAGCGATGGCAAGCGTGAAGACCTGGAACTAGTGGAACTAGTCTTTGTATCGTGAAATAACTAGTGAAGAAAAGCCATCCGTAGTATATGTACAAACTGATTGTGCAAAATTAATTCAATTAAGATAAAGAGGCTAGACTTAATCAGAAAGAAGCCTCTTTCGGGAAGTGACGTCATCATCCAAGATTCTGTTTTTGAGCAGTTTACTGGATGGCGTCTTGTACCCGCTGTATTTTAGAAATTTTGGAAAGTATTTTTATTTCCGTGTAACCTCACTATCCACACTAGTATAGACAAACTCACACTAGCCACATACCCGCAAGCATGTACCTTTGCACGGACGCACGTATGTACGCACGTGCATGCTTACTTACGAAACGGACCCGTGAAGGTCCCGGGGTAGAATAGGCCTTCAGCAACCCATGCTTGCCATAAAAGGTGACTATGCTTGTCGTAAGAGGCGACTGACGGGATCGGGTGGTCAGACTAGCTGACTTGGTTGACACATGTCATCGGTTCCCCATTGCGCAGATCGATGCTCATGTTGTTGATCACTGGATTGTCTGGTCCAGACTCGATTATTTACAGACCGTCGCCATATAGCTGGAATATTGCTAAGTGCGACGTAAAACTAAACTCACTCACTCACTCACTTACGAAACGAAATGATCGTTAAAATTACAAACGAAAGATAAATATAAACCATTGGGATAATAAAGTTTGTTGAAAACATGGCTATTAACACAACGGCGGTAACAATATAAAATAAGAAATAGCATGATGGTTAATGCCGTTTACGAACTGATGATCCTGAATACTGTCTTTTGTGTATGAATAATCTGAAAGAGCTGAACATTGGTAAACAGGATGTCAAAGATCAAGATAGACGTATAATAAGATCATTGGATAATGGACACTGGACTACCATGATCTCTGTCACTGTTGCAATAATTACGTACCGCTCTGTATAAAAATGCGTGAAACAATTAAATAATCAAATACAAGTAGAGATGATCGGGATTTGTTTTCCAGTAATTTCCATCAGGTGTCTGGCAAAGATCTCCGACGTTTCTTAATTCCATAAGACGAATCTGTGCCGAAGAGTATATTTCATCAACTTCTTAGTTTTTCGGATGGGTTTCTAATCCTCAATCTGTCTAAGAAAATCACTGGCTCTTGGCCCTGTCTCAAGGTAACACACGACGTAGATCTAATCGCTGAGTTTTATTCCAAGTTTACAATAGCCTTCGTTCTGCTGGAGGAGACTTACGTCGCCCAAAGACTTAGATTTGGACACTTTTAGAACCTCGCCAAGTAAACCTATTGGTATAAGTGAAGGATGTACAGATTACAAATACATCCACACAAATTTACCTTCATCGTCTCCAAAGGGGACTTGGAATTAGCAACATTATCGCCATGGTACGAATGTGGTATTTGTAATGTTTTTTTTCTGTACCACAAGCTGTACGAAAGCGGATATATATGCATAGGTTTACTTAATTTCCTAGCAAAAAAGGTTATCTGTTTTCTGAGGAGTATTGGTGAAACGGTTAGGTGTTGATCCACAAAGCACATTATTCTTGATAAGGGTAATAATGACGAAGGCAAAGAAGGACGACACTGAGGAACAGCATGATTCGACAATGGCGGCGTATGGGTGACAACGTTGAACATCTTAATATTACCTCGGTGTGGGGAACCGACATTTTGACACAGGTTGGACTTTTAATTTCCTAAATGTAAAAAGCAAAGTTCGGGAATCAATTTGAAAAACTGGTTCTCGAAGCTCGCATGTCAGATCCCATGACACAAGCATCGAACAGCACCAAAGAAGGAAGGTGTATTTCGACCCCCCATGGATCTGGTTCGTGGTAGTTTTTTCCCATGGATAATTTCACGTGATAGAAAACTGTTGTCGTTGACACACAGCAAGGATCCTATCACTGCGTTTCAGCTAAAAAGGTTGAAGATGGGAGTTTTTTGAAAATCTTTTGAAAAGAATAAAGATACGTGTCATTGTTATAAAAAGACATTGCTCTGTTCGTCTTCACAAATCTTTTAGTAACTACTCGTGGTTTTATTTCTCTTTATAATAGATGCCGACTTTGAACTTATGGGTTCCTGTGTGGTTCTTCTGAACACTCTTCACGTGGTGATTGACTTGTATGTGATTGTTTGAAGATCTGGGGCTACATCGTCAGGCAGTGAAGAGCCGGTTCCTTGGTAGTCATATATTATTCCTCAGAAAGAACATTACAGAGAGGGACTATTACGAGATGTAAGATACACGATGGGCAGAAGAATTAAATGTTGATCAAGATGATGGCCCTGCTGAATGGGAGAGGGAAGTGAATGTTACGCTGAGCTTGATTTCAGTCATATCCCAGCAGGACGCTGAGGTAGGCCAGTAGAAACAAACTTCAATCATTGTACCAAATTGGGAAATCGAACCCGGGTCTGCAGCGTGAACACATCAACAACTTAGTATTGTCATCTTAACTGAAATGATGGTGATGCTCACCATAAGAGTTAAATGACTACAAAGTGGAATAATGTTTGTAAAAGTCACCTCATATGACATATTTAACTTTCAATGTTTAACAACTCGACAGACCGTCATGACATGGCTGGAATATTGCAGAATACGACGTTCAACTTACCGACACTAAACCAGAAAAACAAGCAAATCCACACCCACACAGACACTCACAGAACATATATAATAAACGTTATCTTTATATCTGTACGTAATAACTGACTGTGTTAAGGGGTTGGATGCTGTATATTTTGTGCATTTACAGCCTACACTTGACAGAATGAGCAGATTTAATTCGGAATGGTGCACAATCTGAGCTCTCTGTTGTGAATTTGACCTTTCATGTTTAATGTCTTTTCGTGTTCAGTGACGTTCTTTAGCAGAACACCGTTCTGTTTGAAATAACTTCATTTCTTCGCGTTTATTTGAAACGCCTGTAAATCTTTAGTATTTGGTTTCTTTTTAAATCTCAGTATTCACGTACAAATGATAACCCTGTTTTCTTCTCTCTTCGCAACCATTGTCTATAATGGCGGATGCAGTGACCTTATCTTTAGTATATATATATATATATATATATATATATATATATATATATATATATATATATATATATATATATATATATATATATATATATATATTGTGATGGAATCTCCGCCAGTCAAATAAGGTATTCATGAAATGATCAATAATTGACAAGGATTTACACGTTTTGAAAAAGGTTACGTGACTTTTGCAAATGGTCGATTCCAAAAATAAAACACGATTCAAATACAATGTAACGATATACCCGTTCCTATATAATCTGAAATGGGAAACACCAACAATGTATTAAATAATCTTCACGAAAGCAAACATATTTGCAGAGAAATCGCTTCTTGTATACAGTGTGTGTTGAGTAGCACTGGTGTGGGGGAGGAGGTGACAGTACCGGACACTCCTCTTTAGATGTCATTAGCTAACAATACATGTACGTACCGCGTGTAACACTTCTTAAGTCGGAGGTCTGCGGTCATTAACAGTGATTGTACACTCCAGACACATTTCATACTTTGGCTTACAGTGGACTGTGTTAAAAGACCTCAGGTCTTCAGCTGAGGATAGAAGGCTTGAACCACGAGTCTACTTCCATGAAGTTCAAGAGGAGGATAGAGTGACAGAGGCCGGAACATATACCAGGATGATGACAACATCGACTGCTACCTCTGCGCATGTCTGCAATGCATGTCTTGACTGCACTAAATAGTGAACTCGAACTAACTGAACGTGCTTCACATTTACTATATTTCATTCAAACACTGAAAGCATCATGCACACATTGATGACGTCATTTCCGCTTTGGAAAACCTCTTGACCCACCAAGAGGAGATGTTCTACTTATAGGATGTACCCAATCCAACAACATTGTCAGATGTGTGTCAGGAGATTATCTTGTAAAGGATTAAATAACCAGTTCCAGCAACCCAATCCACTGGAATCATGTTGAGAACACCCCAGACACCCTCGTATTTCGTACTTTGTCTCACCACACGACAACGGCACAGTTCAGAGAGGTTCTTCCTGGATTTCGATTCAGTCTTCACAACTAACACAGCAAGATGGACATCACTGACACCAGTATGGTGTGCGATATTACCGGCCATGGAATCGAATTTCTGAGCTGGCGTCAGACACGTCGTTGACATCGTCGTTTCCCTGGTTTCAGGATCACTCTACAGCTTGCTGAAGTGGCACTAAAACTCTTGTCATGATGTACAGGATCATCCAAGATTTTCATTTATGGAACGTTTCTCGAAAGAGTTCCTCCTAACAGCAGTTTACTGGATGGCATCTTGTACCCGCTGTATTTCCGAAATAACCTCAATGCAAAACTCTTGACTGCATGAACAAACAGGAGACATTTGACTTAGAGTTAATGAGGAAAGAAATTTTAGAAAGTATTTTTATTTCTGTGTAACCTCACTATCCACACTAGTATAGACAAACTCACACTAGCCACATACTCGCAAGCATGTACCTTTGCACGGACGCACGCATGAACGCACGTGCATGCTTACTTACGAAACGAAATGATCGTTAAAATTACAAACGAAAGATAAATATAAACCATTGGGATAATAAAGTTTGTTGAAAACATGGCTATTAACACAACGGCGGTAACAACATAAAATAAGAAATAGCATGATGGTTAATGCCATTTACGAACTGATGATCCTGAGTGTTGTGTATGAATAATCTAAAAGAAGTGAACATTGGTAAACAGGAGGTCCTTCCAACAATCCCTACATCAAACGTTGACAACGTTGAACATCTTAATATTACCTCGGTGTGGGGAACCGACATTTTGACACAGGTTGGACTTTTAATTTCCTAAATGTAAAAAGCAAAGTTCGGGAATCAATTTGAAAAACTGGTTCTCGAAGCTCGCATGTCAGATCCCATGACACAAGCATCGAACAGGACCAAGAACTGAAGGTGTATTTCGACCCCCCATGGACCTGGTTCGTGGTAGTTTTCTCCCATGGATAATTTCACGTGATAAAAAGCTGTTGTCGTTGACACACAGCAAGGATCCTATCACTGCGTTTCAGCTCAAAAAGTCAAAATCTTTTGAAAAGAATAAAGATACGTGTCATTGGTATAAAAAAGACATTGCTGTGTTGTATCTGCTCGTCTTCACAAATCTTTTAGTAACTACTCGTGCTTTTATTTCTCTCTTGTGATAATAGATGTCGGCTTTGAGTGACTGAGTGAGTTAAGATTTATTGTCACATCGACAATATTCCAGCCATATCGTGACGAGAGTGATTAATTACAAAACTACATCCTAATTAATGGCACGTTATAAACATCTGTCAACGAAGAACTGTAGGACAAAGTAGAATATCACAGAGGATGTAAAACTGGTAATTAGATCTAAAACAGTTCAACCATAGAGGACAATACAATGAAAAAATGGGCTGTAGATTGCCAACAACTGAAGGTAGATCACCACACTAGGAACCATGGGGGCTTACATTACTTTTGCTACCTTCATGGACCCTAGCTGGATTTACATCATCCCTTCAGATGTTAGCAATTTAGTTACATCTAGCCACAAATTAAACATACACATATACTACGATTAAAAACAGTGGAAAGTCTAAACGTACATGGAATGTTTCGGGACTTAGGTTCCCTCTCAGGAGGACAATAATTTTATAGTGCTTCAACCCCCTTTGAGGGTACAGCCACTGACAATTCAAGTTACTAATATAAACTACCAATAAGTAAAATGTAACTATCTGCAGCACATAATAATCAAAATTCAGTCATAAAATCAATTTCTTTTAAGGAACCAATAATTAAATGAGATCTAACTGTGTTAAAAAGGTCCTTAATTGTTTTAACTGTAAAATACTTATCCCTTATGATGGGTACGAAGATTTGGACACTTTTAGAACCTCGCCAAGTAAACCTATTGGTATAAGTGAAGGATGTACAGATTACAAATACATCCACACTAATTTACCTTCATCGTCTCCAAAGGGGACTTGGAATTAGCAACATTATCGCCATGGTACGAACGTGGTATTTGCCATGTTTTTTCTGTACCGCATCGAAAGCTGATATATATGCATGAGTATACTTAATTTCCTAGCAAAAAAGGTTATCTGTTCTCGGAGGAGTATTGGTGAAACGGTTAGGTGTTGATCCACAAAGCACATTATTCTTGATAAGGGTAATCATGACGAAGGCAAAGAAGGACGACACTGAGGAACAGCATGATTCGACAATGGCGGCGTATGGGTGACAACGTTGAACATCTTAATATTACCTCGGAGTGGGGAACTGACATTTTGACACAGGTTGGACTTTTAATTTCCTAAATGTAAAAAGCAAAGTTCGGGAATCAATTTGAAAAACTGGTTCTCGAAGCTCGCATGTCAGATCCCATGACACAAGCATCGAACAGGACCAAGGACGAAAGGTGCATTTCGACCCCCCATGGATCTGGTTCGTGGTAGTTTTTTCCCATGGATAATTTCACGTGATAGAAAACTGTTGTCGCTGACACACAGCAAGGATCCTATCACTGCGTTTCAGCTCAAAAAGTTGAAGAGGAGGTTTTCTGAAAATCTTTTGAAAAGATTAAAAATACGTCTCATCGATATAAAAGGACATTGCTGTGTTGTATCTGCTCGTCTTCACAAATCTTTTAGTAACTACTCGTGCTTTTATTTCTTTCTTGTGATAATAGATGTCGGCTTTGAAGTCAGGGATACCTGTGTGGTTCTTCTGAAGAATCTTCAGGTGGGGATTGACTTGTATGTGACTGTTTGAAGGTCTTGGGCTACATCGTCAGGCAGTGAAGAGCCGGTTCCTTGGTGTTTTCCTCAGAAAGAACACCACAGAGAGGGACTATTGTGAGATGTAAGATACACGATGGGCAGAAGAATTAAATGTTGATCAAGATGATGGCCCTGCTGAATGGGAGAGGGAAGTGAATGTTACTGTGAGCCTGACGTCAGTGATATTCCATTAGGACGCTGAGGTCGGCCACAGGAAATGGGCTTCACTCTTTGTACCAATTGGGAAATCGAACCCAGGTCTGCAGCGTCACGATTGAAGGCACCAAGAACTTCATTTCGACATCTTAACTAAAATAATGGATGATGATCACAATGAAAGTTTACAGACTGTAAAGTGGAACGATTTTCTAGGGACATCACACTATAATGATATCTGACATATTTAAGCTTGAATAGTTAACGCTTTGATTATTTACAGACCGTCATCATATGGCTGGAATATTGCAGAATATTTTGCGTTGAACATCAACATACCGACACTGGAACAGAAAAACAAGCAAATCCACACTCACACAGACACTCACACAGACACTCACACAGACATTCACACAGACACTCACACAGACACTCACACAGACACATATAATAAGCATCATCGTTATACATTACGCAATAATGGATTGTGTTCAGCAGTTTGATGATGGTAGATTGTGCATTTACAACAATCTCTATTGTGAATATTGACCTTTAACGTTTTATTTTTCTATTGTGTTCAGTGACGTTCTTTAGCCGAACTGTTTGAAATAGTCTCATGTCGTTGCTTTTATTTGATATGCCTGTTGTCTTTGGTATTTGTTTTCTTTTAATTTCAGTAATCGCGTACAAATGATAACCCGTTTTTGTTGTCTCCTCGCAACAATTGTTTATTGTAGCTGAAACAGTGACCTTTATGTTTAATAAATGTATTTTGTGAAGGAATCTCTGCAAATCAAAGAAGCTACTCATGAAATGATCAATATTTGACAAAAAATTCACACATCTTTAGAATTCACACATTTAAAAAGAAATGCCAAAGCGTCATTTATAATTGGTAGTTCCAAAAAATAAAACACGATTCAATTACAATTGAACGATACACCCATTACTAAATCATTTGAAATGGAAAATACCAACAAAATGTTAAATAATCTTCCCGAAAGCAAACATATTTGCAGAAAAATCACTATAAAGTGAGTGTTGAGTAGCGCCGGGGTGGAGGAGGAGGTTGACAGTACCGGACACTCCTCTTTAGATGTCATTAGCTAACAATACATGTACGTGCTGTGTGTAACACTTCATTAGTCGGAGGTCTGCGGTCATTAACAGTGATTGTACACTCCAGACACATTTCATCACGGCCTACAAAGCAACACGACGCTGTCAGATGAGTAGAGCTGCAGGCTCGCTGCGTGGAGGGAGCATTGCGCTAGCTTGTCTTCTTGCTGGAAGTGGAGTACTCTAGGAAAATGACGACCGTAAGGGACTGTACAAGACGGGGGCTTTCGGGGCTTGTTGTAGAATGCTTTACAAGAGTAAAGTTTAGAGTTTTTCTTCTATTTTTTTAATTGTTCCAATCAATACAAGGTTTGAGGATATTAAATGTGTATGTAGGTATAATGCGCACTGTAGTTCAGTTGTTAACATTGCTCATTCTAAATCAAATAGTGGAAATAGACGAGTGGTTTAGATTTGACTGTATTAAGAGAGCGTGCAGGTGACCGTGTTACAAGACGGGGGCTTGAAGTGGACTCTGAATCGTGACAAGACTCTAGCTTGCAGTGAACTGTATTACAGACCGTTGTTTGTGGTGGACTGTATTACAAGACTGTGGCCTGTAGTGAGCTGTATTGCAGGACTGTAGCTTGTAGTGAACTGTATTAGAAGACCGTGGGCTGTGGTGGACTGTATTACAAGACTGTGGCTTGTAGTGAATTGTATTACAGGACTGTAGCTTGTAGTGAACTGTATTACAAGACTGGGGATTGTGATGGACTGTATTACAGGACTGTGGTTGTAGTGAACTGTATTACAAGTCCAGAGGGCATGTGGCTTGTAGTGGACTGTATTACAAGACTGTGGCTCGTAGTGGACTGTATTACAAGACTAGACTGTATGGGCAAGAGTGGTAATGGTAGTGGACTGTACAAGTGACAAGATTGGAAAGTCTACAGCTTGTGGCGGACCGCAGTACAGGAATGGGGCGAATGGGGCGTAGTCATTTGACCAAACAGATTATCTTAAGCTCCGGGTATATTGACGATCTGACGATCTGATTGAAATAGCCAATTTCCTTCCACTGATTTACTCACCTGAGCCCGCTTCAACTGTTTCATATTTTCATGTTTGCATAGAGAGTGACAATAAAGCTCTATGATAAAAGAGATTCGTGATGATTTCAACTTTCTTTTCTCAGTCAATTCTCCCTTCATATTTGAACAGCTTAACTTTTTAGTGTTTTAATTTCAATAGTTTTGAGGCACAATTTTTCCGGCAAGGTAGTTAATAACCCCATACCACTCATATCACACTTTTTTGAGTGGCATGTTTATAAGTTGGAAATCAGATAAAATAAGTATACAGGGATGACAATTTCTTAATTCTAGTGCAGGACGTTCCGTGCACTTGAAAAGGACAGAAAAACCTTATTATTCGAAACGTCGTGTTCTAGAATTAAAAATGCCATCTACATATACTTGTTCTATTTAGCCATTCTACTCTTGCTCACGTCGTGGTTGCAAGCTTTCACAAACCTTTATGGTACCAATGTGGAGGAAATTTAAAATTTTAATGCCTGAAAGGCAAAAATGATGTCCAAAGCAATTCTTTTTGTTTTTACATCTACCATGCATTCTCAAATATTTTCAGGTGAACAATTTAATGTATAATATATATATATATTTATGGCGTATGAGACAGGATACGCTCACATCTTGTATCGTCACTCTTTGATAGTTATACATAATCAAATGCTTTGTCATGGTATTTCGTGGTTGTTAATCACTTGATGGTTTGGTCTAGACTCAGTTGTTTACAAGCTGTAAGACACACTCAGGATGTAGTAAGAATTTCACAAACGGAATTCCTTATGGATGTTGAGAGGATTTGTATGTTCTATTGAAGTGGACTGTAATACAATACCTATGTGCCCATGGCTTGAAGTCGATTGTATTTCAAGAGTCTGTTGTCTGCGACTTGTTTATAATCGACTATATACATTTAAAAAGGCTGCCTGGTTTGTTTACGACCTTATTACAAAACTGTTTTGTTCATTGTTAGTAGTCGCTGTCATGAAAGACTGGGTTGTCAAATGTTTTTAATACTCTGTGTTTGAAGGCTGTTGTCGACTCGAAGTTTCTGGAATGTGGAACGTAGATAGATAATGACATAAAAGTCAACATATTGAAAAACCCATCTCCACAGTTCTTTATCTTCCTGTTCAGTAGTAGCAGCATAAGTAACTTTACTATTCATAGCAGTAGTAGCAGCATAAGTAACCTTATTAGTTATAGTAGTAGTAGCAGCAGCAGCAGCATAAGTAACTTTACTATTCATAGCTGTAGTAGCAGCATAAGTAACCTTATTAGTTATAGTAGTAGTAGTAGCAGCAGCGGCATAAGTAACCTTACTATTCATAGCAGTAGTAGCAGCATAAGTAACCTTACTATTCATAGCAGTAGTAGCAGCATAAGTAACCTTATTAGTTATAGTAGTAGTAGCAGCAGCAGCATAAGTAACCTTACTATTCATAGCAGTAGTAGCAGCATAAGAAACCTTACTATTCATAGCAGTAGTAGCAGCATAAGTAACCTTATTAGTTATAGTAGTAGTAGCAGCAGCAGCAGCATAAGTAACCTTACTATTCATAGCAGTAGTAGCAGCATAAGTAACCTTACTATTCATAGCAGTAGTAGCAGCATAAGTAACCTTACTATTCATAGCAGTAGTAGCAGCATAAGTAACCTTACTATTCATAGCAGTAGTAGCAGCATAAGTAACCTTACTATTCATAGCAGTAGTAGCAGCATAAGTAACCTTACTATTCATAGCAGTAGTAGCAGCAGCAGCATAAGTAACCTTATTAGTTATAGTAGTAGTAGCAGCAGCAGCAGCAGCATAAGTAACCTTACTATTCATAGCAGTAGTAGCAGCATAAGTAACCTTACTATTCATAGCAGTAGTAGCAGCATAAGTAACCTTATTAGTTATAGTAGTAGTAGCAGCAGCAGCAGCAGCATAAGTAACCTTAATATTCATAGCAGTAGTAGCAGCATAAGTAACCTTACTATTCATAGCAGTAGTAGCAGCATAAGTAACCTTATTAGTTATAGTAGTAGTAGTAGCAGCAGCAGCAGCATAAGTAACCTTACTATTCATAGCAGTAGTAGCAGCATAAGTAACCTTACTATTCATAGCAGTAGTAGCAGCATAAGTAACCTTATTAGTTATAGTAGTAGTAGTAGCAGCAGCAGCATAAGTAACCTTATTAGTTATAGTAGTAGTAGTAGCAGCAGCAGCATAAGTAACCTTATTAGTTATAGTAGTAGCAGCTGAAGCATAAGTAATAGTAGGTAGTAATTAGTAGTAATAACAGCAGTAGCAGTAGTAGCAGTAGCAGCAGCAGCAGCAGTGGTAGTAGTAGTTACAGCAGCAGTAGCAGTAGCAGCAGAAGCAGCAGTAGTTGTAGTAGTAGTAGTAGTAGTAGTAGTAACACGCTGATAGCAAGTGTCGCCCAGGAACAACCTATGACGGGAGAAGAGAGTCACCGATCCCTCCTCACAACCGTCAGTTCTTCAAGACGACATGCTCCATCTGAGGCCAGCTTTGCTGTCATTGTGATGCCTGATCCATACCGGGAACATTGAGAGACAGGCTTACTCTCTGTATTGTTACGACTAATTTCTACCGACAGCCAATATCCTTTTAGTCGTGTGAAGTACGTTAGAAAATGTGTGTCTATACCAAGTGTGATTTTGTACCGAAGATGCTTACTTCTCAAATCCACGTCGTGATTCCCATAAGTAGATCTGACGATCATGTCTTTCTCATTGAACAATATGCCCTGGAGCTATAGGCTGAAGAATGCACAAGCATGTTAAGTCTGATTAAAGGTTTGGGGAGAGATACAACTCTCGGCCTCTTTTTACATTAATAAGGATAATCCCAGCAGAGCTCGCGTCTGCCAGTGGAGGGGTAGAGTGACTCAGGCAGCTTTCTCTCGTCACACGCACAATACATCGCACAATTTGGTATCAATCACAGCTAGCTACATCGTCGTGACTCTCTCCATCTGCAGGAACGACAAAAAGACGCGCTGTAGCTGTGTAGGTAATGGCAGAGACAGCTGCTTGAAGATAGGTCCAGAATTATTAGTGTAATTAGTCAGAAACTCGGTACATATGGGTAAAGATGCTGGGTACATCTGTGGCGACCTCTTGGTTCTGTCAGCTGTATATGGGTGAACACGTTCGGGACAGCTGAGTGGGTAACAACAGACACGGTGATTTGTGTTGGTAACATTTATTTAATTCGGGTGTATTGGTAACACAGTTGCTACAGATGTATGGGTAACAACGTTTGTTATGATGCACGTGAATGGGTAACTACAGACGTAGTAATCTATGTAGGTAACAATAGACAGTGATTTGTATGGTAACACTAGACACTAATCTGTGTGGGTGACAATGGAAATAGTGATGTGAGTGTGGATAACAACAGACATAGTGATCTGTGTGGGTAACAACAGACACTGTGATCTGTGTGAGTAACAACAGACACAGTGATCTGTGTAAGAACAGACAAAGTGATCTGTGTTGGTAACAGCAGACATAGTGATCTGTGTGGATAACAAAATATATAGTGATCTGTGTGGGTAACATAACATATAGAGATCTGTGTAGGTAATCCAAAACTACCTTTGCAATTAGGAGCATCAGTGGCACATTGTAGGAAAATGACTCAGGTTGTGTAAATGAAAATATATTGGAAAGGGATCTACCAGTGAAGAGAGATAATTAGAATGAATTCAAGCTGCCCCATTTCCTTACCTTACACAGTATACAGGGAAAACACCTGATATTTTCATGTTTGGATTAAAAAAAACCCCACAAGTAACGTCTGTCAAATTATCAAGGACCGGTGATTGAAAGGGCTAAGGCAGAAAATGTCTAACATTAATTACAAGAAGAAATATCACCCTTTATCGGTCCAACACAGGCATACAAGATATTATTGATATATCGCGAACATGACATTGAGAGGCATTAAACTGATACACTTTTGTTAGAGATCTTAGGGTTTGTATCCTAGTTTCGTACACGCGTAAACGTGGCCACCGTGAACGTAATGCTAAACGGCTCACTTCTTTCACAAAGAGCACAGGGTCTGTTTGTTTGTTGTTTAATGCTGAACAGCAATATTCAAGCTATATGGCAGCGATCTGAAAATAACTGAGTCTGGATCAAAGAACCCAGTGATTGATATAATGAGCACCGATCCACGGATGGGATAAGGTGACGTGTTTCTAGAGATATGAAGGATGACGTGAGTCAGCAAGCCCACCATTAATACTGGGTACATCATCTAGGACAACAGAAAACGGAGTCCTCTTTAGCATGCTACTCGCGGGAAGTGCAAAAACTGAATTGAAAAATATGCACAAACAGCGCCATCCAGACGTTGTCTCGGGTTCTGACTTTATTCAATATCTTCTTAGCACTTAACGACACGATAAACCTTCTTTCGTATGCACACCGACACTTTAAAAAGACCCTTGACATTTAACAAATGATGTCCTCCAGTATTTCACACCAGTACATGCAAGGAAGGTACAGTTTGCGTGTTTAACTGTGGATTAATCACCGGCGAACAATAGATGGTTAGCGTTCGTTCTTTATCATTAACTGAAACAGACTGGTCTCCACACAACTCGACGCTCGTTCTCTGTCGACGATCGCATCGTAGCCACGCAACACAACCAGTTTACGGTAACATGGCTTGTCTGTTTGGACAGAGGCTTGGGCTGGTTTTGCGCAGGAGCCGTTGCGCAGAAGCCAGGTCGTTCCGTGTTCGATCGGATCACTCCCGATTATCGTTTGGTTACATATAAACTTGAATCAACATTTTCAAGACGCTTATTGTCACCAGAAGACTAACCTTGGATTAATATGAAATAATAGGTTTCTTGGACGCCAGAGCATTCTTTTTATGAGCGATCCATACTGGGACAATCTTGTAAGAATGGGACAGTGAGATTCTTACGTTAAGAGGTCAAGTTTTTTGTTTCTTAATCACACCACCTTCCAAGGTTTCCGCCCTGCTGAACTAGGCTGGAATTTCGGAGACAAGCATTGGTTTCTGAAGACCAACTGTCACCGTCTTCATCTTCGGGGATGAAACAGACATTTGGCATTTGATTAATTAACGGTCAGGCAAATTGGCATAACATGTTTCCACATTTACAAATATCCAAGCTGAACAATACAATAAAAATAAGGTATACGGAAATGCACCATCGAGCTTCAGGTTAGGTGAGCTACGCATTATGATACAAACACTTAACAACATAACATGACAACATAAACCCTTCCGTATGGTAAAGTCGTGAAGTTTCATTCACTACTATCTTCCTTAAGATGCTCGTTCGTTGTTGAGTTTTCTAAAATCGCCATATAAAATGGGGTTCACAAAAGACTTGAAATACCTTTCAAACCCATGGGATGCATAAACCCTCGCCACATCACAATACATCGTGACAATCACCACTTCATCAGTAGCATTTCTTGTCGTTATCAATGTCCTACTCAGCCAAAGAAACATGTTTCCTTACAAATAGTGAACATTTGACTTTTCTAGAGGAGAAAAAGATATTTGTGGGCATAGTTTTACAAGATGCGGATTGCTGTTTTATGACAAAGACCTATCCTTCGTGAGGTTCTTTTCCTTTCAACTAGAGCCAGATAGAGTTTCATTTCGTTATGTATTCTTCAGTATATGGTGATAATGTATCAATCGTTATTCATGGTTTGAAACACGGTAGTTCACTGCCATAGTTTTGCTTGTAAAATCTCCTCAGGAGTTCGTTTACATTGAATACTAAAGTTCATCAAGATCGTGATTAAATGTTCTTGCGTGCCCCTCTATAATTCCTGGCTATTTTGGTAGTAATGCATAAAGATTTGGGAAGGAAGGATATTGTGAAATGTACGCCAAGTTAGGAGGCTAACATAGCCATTGTTCATTACTATGTACAGAGCGACAGCGGCTTTGTATACTGTCAAAAAATGTTGTGTTTTCAAACATGTATAACTCGTACACGAATAGAATTTAGTGCATGAAATTTTACAGAAGAAGGTAATGTCTACACAACCAAGTGAAAACCTTTAGATAACGGACACGACGCAGCACGACCCCAATGTCGGGTTTCCTGGCTCTCAGACCAATCTCTTTCCACCATATCCGTACAGTTTGACCGGATATCCTCTGAAGTCCAGGCACCCTTGCTAGTGTGCCCTTCCTTACCCGTGCCAGTACGATAACGCAACTGTAGTACCCGGATGTACCAATCTCGGGCTGCAGTGGTAACTCGATTGATTTGACCTTGAAACTCATTTAAAAACGAATGCAAATTTTAAGTAAACTGGATTTTTATAGTCAGAGAGTGAGTGCTCTTTCCTCAACAATTTCTACTGAAAGGTGATTTCTGTTGCGTTGTGGGATGCCTTTATAATGCTTGTAAGACATTTAATAAAAATCAACATTTTCAGGCAAAATACTTGTGCAAATGTGTAAAATCACATTATCAACACTTTTGTTACACATTTTAAGGAATGTTTGAACTCAATAGGTAAGTAATAGATTTTTAAAAATAATACAAATCGCCTATGCGTTTCTTTTTTGCACTGTATATATCTTGATGTATCACTGGCCTTGTATACAGTTTGAGTGAGTGAGTGAGTTTAGTTTTACGCCAGCAATATCACAGGAAGTTGGGACACAGGAAAAAGACTTCACACATTGTACCTATGTAGGGAATCGAACCCATTTTTTCGGCGTGACGAGCGAACGCTTTATCATTATGCTAATCCATCACCCCTTCAGTTTCAGAAATTCCATGAAATAATTAAGGATTGACTGTGTATTTCTTTCGTTACATTGAAGTATGAAACTAAAAACCAATGTGCAAACTGTATGAATCCGCGTAGTCCGGTTCGGTGGGCGTGGCTTATTTTTTTCAGATTCATTGGGAAATGAACTCAAAAGAAATGTACCCAGTTAACCAAACAGATTGCCAGAATTTTAATGAACACAATAAAAATTTAATTATTGTTATATCAACAAGAATAATGATGATAAATGACAATGACGTTTATAAGGAGAGCTGGGACGATGACGACGACGACGACGGTGATGATGGTGATGATGATGATGATGATGATTATTCATTAATATATATGCTATGTATCTTGCTCACCAATATTTACGTTTCCTTAGTAACGACGCATTTAAAAGACTTATTTTTTTGGAGTAATGTAAAGAAGGTATATTGTTAGGATAAAAGCATTAAGTTGCTATTTCTTAAACCGGTTCTAGCGTTTGCTGCGGCAATTTACCTAAAAAAAACATTTGAACGCCAACAGACACAGAGACGGAATCCGCCTTAGGAAACTGTTTTTTCATCACCCTGAGGATCTGGAACTTCCTGGCTAGAATTCTAAAAAGAAATAACAATGACTTCGAGGTAAAATGACGTTTTAGGGTAATTAGGCTGATAGATAGATTGACTGATACGCAAATAAACTTGCTGGCAACAGGAAGTGGTGATTTGAAAGCTGATTCTGACCAGCACGTCCAAACGTTGACATCACGATACAAGACTGAAAACAGACGCCCAAAAACTTCACACACATAAGACAAAAGGCACGTTCAATTGTTGAATAGACATGACCATTTCTTCACACCCAATGACCATAAGTTGTAAAATGTGGTGAATTTGGAATAACAAGTTGTATAGATTTTAGTAATTTGGGGTGGGGTGGGGGGAGATTAAGTCCCTTTCGGGATTCAAACCAATACTCTCACAGCACCGCTGTGAGACAACTCCAGGAAATGATAGTGCAATATACGCGAACATAGACAGCATTCATTTAAAGTTTTAAGTAATATTTCAGGAGTTGAACACAATTCATTCAACTTTCATGAAACCGAGTAGTGTGTTTTGAGTGTCTTGTTTAAGGTGCGTTTATTCTTGATTGATTGATTGATTGATTTATTGATTGGTCTATACTTCCCTTATCCAGGTAGTATTTGATCTAGCTACCAATGTTTTATTGACCTTGCATATATTAACCAGGCATGTTGACCAACTATGCACGATTTTATCATATATTTGCATAAGATCTTCTTTAATTTGTTTTTCGAAAGTTCAGTGCAACCTCTTGTCCCGTCATCAAGTGAATGAATATAGGGCCAAAGCATAGTATCATGAACAATAATGAAGTTTTTTCACAAACGTTCATGCCTTCATGAACTTGAGTGAGTGAGTGAGTGAGTGAGTGAGTGAGTGAGTGAGTTAATATTAAACGTCACATCGGCAATATTTCAGCCATATCGTGACGAAAACAATTTATATGAGAAAAATGAAAACGTTTTGAAGAATGAAACCTGTGACGATGGACAGTAAAATACTAGGGTATCACAGATATGGGTATAAAACAAGCATGGAAAAGGTAAACATTGTAGTAATTAAAGCAGAAAATACAATATAAAACACGGGCTATAGATAGCCAACAACCGAAAGTAGGTCACCATACTTAGGGACCATGGGGACTTACAGTACCTTTGCCACCTGCATGAATCCTAGTTGGCGTTACATCATCCCTTCAGCCTTTGGCGAGTGTACGAAATGCTAGCCAAAATTAAAATAACATGAATACTACGATTATAAACTCGGTAGACTTAAATTTGCATTGAATGTTTGGGGATTTACGTAGCCCGTCAGGAGGACAATAATTTTACAATGCTTCAGTTCATGAACTTGAAACTTCTCAATGCCTTTTGAGCCACGTGTAATTTGACCTCTGACCACGTAATTTCACTACTCATTATTCACATGGTAAGGTTCAGTAGTACACATGTCTTTAACATGAATGTCTGTAATCATGTCAGAACACATGAGGTTCCAACATAAAACCTTCTTTCTGTTTCCATCGCTGCCTACGGTTGATCAACCGTGGAGATACAGTATGCTTTTTCACTGCTTGACCTTCCATTCTGCTCACGCAAACCCAGTTATCTCCCCTCTTTATAGTCATGTGATTTGTACCATATACGCATACACTGTGTGAAGTCAATTTCTGGTGTCCCCCTGCCGTGATATTTCCGATATATTGCTAAAAGCGGCGTAAAACTGAATTTATTCACTCACTTACCTGGTCACCTAACGAATGAAGAGGGTAAATTGACAGAAACTGTTTTTATTTCCATCTGATTCTATGAATATAGCCTCTCGTGAAAGAAAAAACAACAATATACACATTCATGAGAGTGAAATGGAAAATGCACTCACGGTAATAACGACATGAATATTGAAATGCAAACGAAATATACAGAATCCGTTTCGCATTAAACAACAATTTACTCACATATTTACATGTAAATGCTTTATTGTTATACATAGAAACAAAGTAGCACAAAATACGATGTGAGACACAACCAGTTCAATTTGTACAAAATCTTTCTCGGAAATAGTGTCAATAACCAACTTAATGCTGTTCGAAACAAACAGACCCGTGAAGATCCGAGGTAGAATAGGCCGTCAACAACCGATGCTTGTAACAAAAGACGACTCAGCTTGTTGTAAGAGGCGACGAACGGGATCGGCTTGTTAGGCTCACTGACATGGTTGACACATGTCACTGGTTCCCAGTTGCGCAGATTAATGCTCCTACTGTTGATTACTGGATTGTTTGGTCCAGGCTGAATTATTTACAGGCTGCCGCCACATTGCTGGAGTATTGCTGGGTGCGGCGTAAAACTAACTCACTCAAACTTACACACTCATCCACCCACCCACCCACCCACCCACCCACTCACTCACTCACTCAGACGTTGAAGAACACACGATACTTTCATACTAGTCTGGGTTAATTCGCCTTGGCAAGCTAAATACATCATAAAAATTTGAAAGACTCAGGTAGTTTTAACCGCTTTTATAGTATATGACTTATGTATGTTTGCTTTGACAATGCCATCTGTAGTCTTTAGGATCGTCCATCACAGCAGTTCCTGATATTTCTCCATTAGCCACTGCCGGCCTTGTTGACCATGCGTTAAGTTGCCTTATCTCAATGCAAATAATCAAATCATTTAGACCAAATTAACCAGTAAAGAGCACGATCCCCTGATATCATTCTATGCCCACTCAGACCAGATGGCCAGTGGTTACCTAGTCATGGTCATTTGGACTCGTGCCTATTCCCGCCATCTGGTTCATGGCAGCGGTCAGTTCGCATCCCCCGCGGTGTGGTCAGAAAGGAGATGCGGTTAGTTCGTAAATGTCATTAATAAACGCCGTTTTACATGAAAGGAGATGCAAGGGTTTGTCCGCATCTGGGACTGGAATCAAATCCGCTTGATTCCCATGAAATATGGAGCTAATATCTGGTACTGATCCATACGCCGTTAACAACATTTGGTGGAAGCGATGTTGTTTTCTCATGAACGTTGGTTATGGAATGTAGAATCAATGGCCTGATCACACACACAGAGTCCATATAATACATCGCAAAATCTAGTAGGTTCTGTTTCATTAACATCTCGGAATAAAACCGCATCTGGCACTGTTTGAATGCAGCCAGGCAATAAAACAATAAAAGTTTATTTCGGCACGTCTTTTGTTTACAGGCAACCACCAGGTGAAACGTCATTGCCAGTTTAGTAATGTAGCTTCAAGACATCTGCATTGTCACCGGCTGTGTTTGCCTGCCCGCTATATCGCCTATCGTGACAGTGGTCGACACTGGTCCGCTAGCCTATGGCTAGTGAAAGTTCAGTCGGGCCATTAAATCTCCTCAGTGGCCCGACTTGCTAGTGAATTTTCATGTGGTCATTTTGTAAACATATATCACTCTCTCCGACTTGTTAAGTTATAATAAACATTTTAATCACACACGATTATGGCCTGATAGAAACGTTTATTTTATTAGCAGCTTAATGATAATATCTTCTTTCAAATTTCGGGGAATTGAATTATTTTTTGGACTTTCAGACCTAACTAACCCGCCTGCCTAACAAAATTTGGAAATTTTTCGAACTCCGACTTCTATCTACTTTTACTTCTATAACATCATCGGCAGTCTATACCTACACTACTTTACACAAACTTACTAAATGTTTGCTAATAAACTAATACACTTGTCGACTGTAACAAATGTTTGTACCGCGTGCTATCGCTACTACATACTCTTGAGACAAAACACATCTGTCCAGCAATACGATATTTACACAACTACACTGTGACGTCAGCAGTCTTTGTGGCACATACGCAGTTTTTTATTGTTTATGGATTTTGTCCTGTAGAGTTGAACAAACGAAGAAAAGATTCATGTTCAGTTTTGTCGACGAAATCCACATCGTTAACGACGTCTTGTCTGTCTAAACACTTAAAGAGATGTGTCTGACTTCCCTTGAACCCTTAAACATCACATACATACATTCTTGTGACAAAGAACACTTGTAGGAAAGAAAAATATTTGTCTGGTCAGTGTAACACACGATGCACAGATGTTCAGTTTGACTGTTATAGCATTCCTTTTTTCAAGAGTCTGTGTATCTGATTTTGTTCAGGTCCCTGGAACCAAAGGTTTTCACAATCCGGACTGGATCGACTGATCATTGCTTCAACTGGGTGTGATGTCACATGCCCCTGATGGTGATACTGAATATACTGCTCGTCATTGGCTTGTAATGATACAAATTCGACTATCTAAATGCAATATAGCAATGTTGACGCGAGCGTAAAAGAACCAAAGCTCCCTTAGGAAGAATACCGCAACATTGAACATAAAGAGTCCATCTCCAACAACAAAACGAAACGAAGCCACAAATGCTATGTTTGTGATTACACTTTGTCAATAAAATATACTGGGCAAAATAAGTTAGGGATATTGGTATATTTATGATTGATATTTCATCAGTGTGCCACTGAATAAATAGATCATTATTCACAACTTCAAAGTTTACATATATCTCTAAATATTTTTGTCCAGTAAACATATTCTAGTACTTTTGCTGACTTGAGTGCCATCCGAGATTCGAACCCATACCCCTAGAATCAAAGAACTTAATCGACAGCACACAAAGGCAGCCGCCGAACCACAGCGACTTGCGTAAATTTGTTTGCTAAACAATATAAAAAATATATAGAAACGCAAGAAAACAAAAGGCAAAAGAAAAACCCTGAAAGCGAACGAAAAAAAATAAAGAAAAAAAATAAGAAAACAAAACAAAAATCCAACAACAACAAAAAAAACCCCCAGGAAACAAAGAACAAAAGCCTCAAGCAAACAAAAGCGAAAACACAGAAAAAAACAAACTTCTCTAAGTGTTTGTGAGCTACTATCTATCACTGTGCACACTGGATCGTGGCTTTTTGATAACGATGCATTGACATAAGGGGAAACAACCATTGCGATAGCGATAGTCTAGATCTATTGCAACATACTGTGGCGATAGCTATAGCGTATTGGGGCCAGCTATTGCAATAAGTACTTTTACAATGATCTGTTTTCTCCTTGATGTCATGTCCCAAATGAATGTATAGTTTATATGAAATAAAAAACAAGCTGAAGCAGTTTCAGTGTTTGTTAATATCTGACAAGACACATAAAGCCTAGATCAAGTAAACAGTTGAAACGAAACAGGGGCGGATAACTCCACAATTGCAATCCACTGACAGTTCGATGCATCCCTACGTCCCTAAGAGGCAGCACCGCAATAAAGTCTGCTTTTAGAAGCGATATTTTAAAGAACTAAATGCCACTCCAAGAAGTTTTTTGAGATTTTAAAGACTTATTCAAATAGTTTTACCGCCTTCATTTACAGACCAATTTTCACAAAGGTCCAGCAATGCACACCACTTTAAAAGAGGAAAACACGAAAAAAACATCAACAAGAAAAATAACAGATACAACATGGCTGAACTGTTGCCGATGCGAAAGTCACTTTTAACCTTTCGTTTATGTTTGTTAATTGATCCAGCTACACATGCTACTTTTGGTCTGCACTGTTATATTTGTCTATCGACTAGCATACATGCCACTTTCCCAAGACGATCAATCTGAAAAAAAAAATCTTTCGCTTGTCTGTTCAATCACCATCAAAGTCCACGTTTTTTTTGATGTTCGTGTACGCTGCAAAGGGGAGTAACTCTGAATAGACGTAGGTGTTTCCTTTGAAGCTAAATTTTGGTTGTGTCCCATAGCATTCTTAGAAGAGAAATGAAAAAGCCCGATAACTAGTAAGTCGCATCGCAGCTAATCGATTTTGCTAAAAGCGAAAAGAAGAATCCAGCCAACTTCATTTTTTATGGTATTTAGCCTCTCTTTCCGACGATACTAAATGTCGTGGTTTCAGTGTGCTGATGTTGTTTTGTGCCGTCAGTTATTTCCCCATGGATGGATTTGTTCTGTCCTGGGCGTATATTCTTATCTCGAACATCTCAGATGTTTTGATCTTTTGAATACCCAAGTAACAAATAGAGTCCTTGTCTACATTGTACTGTTAGGGCGATAGGGTAGCGTGGTGGTTAAAGCGTTAGCTCGTCAAACAGAAAACCCGGGTTCGATGCCCCACATGGGTACAATGTGTGAAGTCCATTTCTAGTGTCACCAGCAGTCGTATTGTTGGAACATTGCTAAAACTGTACTCGCTCACTACTGTACCTGAAAATGCTTTATTGGACCACTACTCCATGTTCTTATGGTTACCTTTTCGTTTGGTTGTTTGACGCCGCCCTCAGCAATATTCCATGATGGTTTGAAAACAGGAAAAATACCAGTTAATCCAGTGACTGACATTATGAACATCGATCTGTGCACTTGGCCTTTAATAGCATGTATGAAACGAGTCAGGGAACTTGACCATATAGATCTCTTATATCAAACATGGGTAGCGGGATACTCCTACTCTCGTTGGTCTCTCCTCAGTGGTGAATGTCTCAGTCTAGCATGAGTTCCTACTTTCCTCCCAAACCGAACTAACATAACATGCAGTGCTATAACACAAATTCACTCACCCTGTTTATATGTTTTGCCGTTTGATGTTGAATCTCCAAGGAAATAACAGGCTAGAAGATTCTTTCGTGGTTTGGATAGTTTGGTTTTACGTCTCTTTCCATGTTCCAGTAATATCACTGTGGGAAAACAAATGGCTTCATTGTAGAGGAATCGAACCTGGATCTTCAGCGTGATGAGCGAATGCTTTACGCACTATGCTACCCTACCGCACTTTACACCAAGACCAGCAGTTACGTGTGACTGAATATTTCCACACTGATATCCAGTCACGCTGAAAGCATGATCACGGTTTACTTGTATGCTGTTTAACGAGGATCGAACCACCAGTCGTTCTGTCTCGGGACAGACGCTCTGGCAACTAGTGCCTGATGCATGTAGCAATCAGTCGTTGATCCAGCAGGAAACGTGTTCGAACCCTAAAACGTAGGTAGGATGTCGACCAATCACCACAAAAGGCGAAACTCGACTCCTATCCAAACACAGCGGATCCAGACACGTAAAGGGACGCAATTCTTCAGATAGAATTTCGGTAACTAAAACCACGGTGCCAACGTGGACGGAGTATTCAGCGTCTTCGATTAGGTTGTAAGAAGCCACAAGCTTATCTTGTACCGCCTCATTTCGCTTTCGTCATACCAGCGATAAAGAAGAAGATTAGATTTGGAGCAACCTGGCTGTTTTTAGACAATTAGCTCATCTCCAATTCTCTTTCAACTTTATCCCGTTAGAGTGAGCGTTGCAAATAATCAAGTTTACTCAGTCTGAAAACTCGATTATACAGAACGCAATACGGATTTAAAGCGATCTGATGCACTCCGTGACCTTTTGGACTGGCTTTCTTCTTCTGTTCCTATTTTTGTGTATTTTGACGACTCAAGCGTAAGAAGTATCGATGCAATTTGGTATCTTACAATATCAATTATTCCTTTTTATGGCATCTAATTTAATGGCTAATTTAGGATATCACTTTCGGTTGAATGTAGTGCTGGAAAATAGACCATGTCTTGCAAGGTACATCGTGAACAGTTATTTGAGGGTCAAAGACAACGCGTGTCCAGGGTAGTAATGACCGTGTTGATGCCATATAAACTGCAGCGTTTCTCTAGCTGACAAACGTGTAAAACAGCTCTTAGAAGTCACAGACTAATACGTTTGTTTACATTACCACACAATAAAGGATGTCACGATTCACCGATTCACCGATGTTTCGGTGAATCGTCGGCAAGCTTTGCACGACACGATACACGATTCATGGGATTATACATCCATTCATATTTTTACATGTATCGATTACTGCGTTGAGTCTTAACAGATTTGTCTTTCATGTATTTTGGACAGACAACAGGGCAAAGATGACTTGTTGAGAGTGCGTGATGGGCACATGGCTGATGGGTAGTTGTACCTTGTCTATTATTCTCTACCTGTAGCAGAAACTACTTAGTTGTTTACAGGTTTTCAGTGAACTAAGGCTTCAACATCACCCAACTTACCTTCAAGGTGATGGCTGCGTGTTACGCACAAGATGTCGAAAATGTCGTACGTGTCGTATCGTGAGCTCAGTACCGAAATACGTATCCTGTGATGAGGCATCTTTATCGCGACACCCTTATAACTATGATCACTACGAGCGAGCAACAATCTAACATTAGTACTGCGGGTGTCACCAGAAACTGGCTTCTAGTATTGTGTCCATGTTGGGAATCGAACCGAGTCGAATCGAGTTTTTGGCGTGACGAATGAACGCTTGGATATAGCTTCAGAAATGTTGAGGGATGCCTTAAACCACAAAGACTGAGTTTACAGAAATATTCCAACATAATCGCCTTCACACATAGTATCTATGAGGAGAATCCAACCCGGGACCTCGGCGGTTTGAGCTAACGATTTAACCACCAGGCGACTCCCGAGGCAACAAAGAAACAAATAACATATCAGTTCAAATGTTGTTCATTCATGTGTCTTGAATACCGATTACTTGTAGTCAGGAATCGGAGGCAGCCTAGTGGTAACAAGGTTTGCTCGTCACGCCGCAGTTCGGGTTCGACTTCCTACATGGGTATATTGTTTGAGGTCCATTTCTGCTGTCTCCAATGGTGATATTCTTAAAGCGCCGTTTGATTAAACTCCGTTATGGAGTTACATTAAGCAGTCATTCCCTTTCCAAAATTTGTGTTGTCAATGTCTGTGACTTGACTGCTAACCCACGATTGCAGAAATCTGTGTTCATGCTTTCGACCACTCGGTCACCTGGACCAAACTCATATTTTTACAGAGCATAAAATAACACTTAACCACAATCAAGGTCGAAGAGATAACAGTGCTTCAATAATATCACACAAATAGTTTCACAACAACTCATCCAGCACAACATCACGACAGTCGTTCTGTAGAAGATACTGGAACATCATCTCAAACTTACTAGAAGCAAATTCAACTGTGCAGCAACATCGTAATACAGTAAGAAGAATGTTGCAACATATCTGCTTTGGCCGTGATCCCTTACCACGTCTAACATTTCAGCCGATACCTCGAGCTGTAGGTATTGATTTCAACAAATACCATATACCTAATTACACCAGCTCTGGGAAGGCAAGAAGTCGGGAACACGGAATTTTCGAGTCGATTGTTTGCATTGTTGAGGCAAAGACAAGTTGTTTACTTTGCCAAATTAGGGAGGGTTTAAAGATATTTGCTGGGAGTATAACGCGCCGCACAAAGCGAAGTATGTTTTAAGTGGGTCAGGTTTATTCTACAGACACTGGGATCAAACATCGATGAATAATTAAAGAGCTCAAGGTGTCTGTAAGCGTATTATTGGATAACCAGTGGGGTTCATCAGCGATGTGGCAAAATTGGGTCTTCCGTTGCCATATGCTCATTAATAATAATAACCCAAAGAATCCCCGGGCGAACAACAACATCTGAGGTTATGACAAACACGTGTGGCCATTGCTGGCCAGTTAGGAGCTGCAGCTGTTGTTTCTCGAGTAGGAAACGTGTTGATAAATGTTTCTCCTCAAACTATAATACCAGATATTATTTTGATGACGCGTTGCTCAACGCCGAACATTTTCAGCTATGACGGGTCCTTTGGATAATCGAAACTGGATCTCACAATCCAATGACTGGCACTATAAGCGATTTTAATAGGACGACAACCAAGTAAGCGAGCCTGACTACCAGTTTCTGTCAGTCCCTTATGACAAGCATAGGTTTGTTGAAATTCAATTCTTACATAACTTTGTCAATAAAGCTCGGTCTTCCTTGGTGGCACATTCTCTTAAACATGTCCCATAAAAGAATGAACAGGACGTCCCATTTTTCTTAAGACTGTTAGTAATCTGTCCTTTTCAATGACGGAGGTAGAGTGAGTGAGTTAAGTTTTACGCCGCACTCAGCAATATTCCAGCTATATGGCGGCGGTCTGTAAATAATCGAGTCTGGACCAGACAACAACAGTGGGCATCGATCTGCGCAGTTGGGGACCGATGACATGTGTCAACCAAGTCAGCGAGTCTGACCACTCGATCCCGTTAGTCGCCTCTTACGACAAGCATAGTCGCCTTTTATGGTAAGTATGGATTGCTGATGGCCTATTCTACCACGGGACCTTCACGGGCCGACGGAGGTAGTGGGGGTGGGGTGTGCGTGTGTGTTACCGGCGCGGGGTGCAATCGCATCCGGACACATATAACAGGTTGGTCGAGTCACTTGGCCAAGATATTCTTTCTGATGACCATGGCAGACACGTTATAGTCATGAAACAGAATCAGGTATTCGTTAAGATCTTTTGAGTAGTATATATAAAAAAACAAGCACACTCTACTAGCTCGCATTGGAAAAATGCAATGAAACCACAAGACTTTATTTCAGGTGTGAAGGTGTTATCTATGAGAATCTGTACATGTCTAAATACTTGATGACTCAAACCAGAAGCCAGATCTCCCCTCAACAACATGTTGATTACTGATGGACGTTCATGGCCGGTATGTTCCTTCAGGCGGAAGGAGGAAACGTAGATAAAGGGGTTTCAGGTCAGGACAAATCAATTACTTGTTAGCCGGATACTCGTGCTAAGAGTATAGGACTGCAGACATAACCTCTGATATACTCACTGAAGAATACAGAAGAAATAAGACCGAAGGAAAGTTACTCACGTTTAGCGTGTAGAGGGTATATGATCTGTTTCTTTTCCGTAAATGTCACACGTCGAATATTAACTGCATTTACATATGGTTGCTATACCGCCAGTGAAATACTGCGGATGGACTTTGAAGAACCTACATAAATATGGCGAGATATCGAAGGTTCTACACTAACGTAAAGCGAAGAAGAAAGAAAGAATACAAGGGCATTAAGCTTTTACTTCGAGACAAATGTGAGTTCGACATATCAACGTCCGACACAATGGTGACAGTATCTGACTTTTACGAGGCGGAAGCAAATGGAATAATATCTACATAATAAATCTTGATATAAGAGAAGAGATATATAAGTCTTAGATGTATATTCAGAAAATGGAGGCACTTGAGAAACGCTTCTGGACCACGTTGGACTGACCTATCCAGTTGTACATCGACAAATGACTTCCAGCCTCTCTTGTCTTCCAGAACAGGGTGCAGTTGAACAAAGAGACCTTAGCGCTAAGGTGACCGAAGCTCCCATACCGTAACATAGATTTAATGTCTTTTAGCGCTAAGGCGACCGTAACTCCAATACCTTAACATAAAACTTAACGTAGACTTAGCGCTAAATTGACCGCAACTCCAATACCTTAACATAGACTTAATGTCGCCTTTAGCGATAAGACGACCGCAACTCCAATACCTTAACATAGACTTAATGTCGCCTTTAGCGATAAGACGACCGCAACTCCAATACCTTAACATAGACTTAATGTCGCCTTTAGCGATAAGACGACCGCAACTCCAATACCTTAACATAGACTTAATGTCGCCTTTAGCGATAAGGCGACCGCAACTCCAATACCTTAACATAGACTTAATGTCGCCTTTAGCGATAAGACGACCGCAACTCCAATACCTTAACATAGACTTAATGTCGCCTTTAGCGATAAGACGACCGCAACTCCAATACCTTAACATAGACTTAATGTTGCCTTTAGCGATAAGGCGACCGCAACTCCAGTACCTTATGATATATAGTCTGGTTCATAATTATTGAGAATTTTTCTTCTTACTTTGAGCTATCCTAACACCACAACTGATTCACTGATACTTAAAACTAAGTAATGGTATAAGGGAGGTAACTCATCTTGGCCTAATGAGTATAGTACAATTAGAGTTACCTCCCCTGAATTTGTAGCAGACGTCATTTTCCTCAGCACTGGCAACAATGTCTGCTGAAGATAAAAGAAGGTTGATTTTTGAGTTGTGTAATCAAGGAATTGATGATGTAAATACATTGGCAGAGAGAACAGGAACTCCTCTTTCTACTGTGTATAGGATTAGGAAGAATTTTAAAGAGGGAAAGGATTTTGGGCACCAGAAAGGAGCAGGGAGACCCAGAAAATTGAACTTCTCAGATCGCGTCCGGCTGGGAATTTTAGCGTCTAAAAAGCAAAGGGCAAGCATCTCCAACATCAGGTATAAAATGATAGAAAGGGGATCAACAGTTGTATCAAAATCTACAGTTAGAAGAAATTTGATTGATCTTGGATGGGAGAAAAAGACTGGAATTCCTTCTCCTCTCATGAAACAAGAACATAAAGACAGGCGTGTTGAGTGGTGTTTGGCACATGAAAACTTTGACTGGGAAAATGTGATTTTTACTGATGAAAGCTCAATATGGGTATATCCCAATAATGTGAAAATATGGACAAAGTCTGCATCAGCACCGTTGTATCGACGACCTAAATACAGCCCAAAGTTTCATGTATGGGCAGGGATATCCTTATTAGGAACGACCCCGCTGTGTGTGTTTGAGGGAAATCTGACAAGTCAACGCTACACTAACATATTAGATAATTTTCTCCTTCCACGTGCACATGTGTTTTATGGAAATGACTGGATTTTGCAGCAAGATAATGATCCTAAACACACCGCAAAACATGCCAAGCAGTGGTTTCAGGAGACAAAATGTGACTGCATTACCATTTCCTGCATATAGTCCTGACTTAAATCCAATTGAGAACATTTGGGGGATAATGAAGGAAAGTGTGAATCAAAAGGGGTTGACAAAAATTGAAGACATGAAGAGAGAAGTGGTCCGATACTGGGACAGCATAACTCACGAGACACTAACCTCTCTGATAGGAAGTATGCCTACCCGTCTTAGACTGTGCCGTGAAGCTCAAGGAGACTTGATAAAATATTAAATTGTTACCTACACAACATGAAAAGGTCAGTTCACTTTCACAATACATTCAATTTTATCTGATTTGTTCTCGTTTAATAGTATGAAATGCTTTAGCTATTCTCAATAATTTTGAACCATACTGTACTTAAAGTAGCCTTTGGCGCTAAAGTTGACCGCAACTGCAATACCTTAACCTAGACTTGACGTAGCCTTAACGTTAAGACGACCCCAACGTTAAACTACGACAGTACTTTTACATAGACTTAATGTAGCCTTTAGCGTTAAGTTGGCCGAAACTGCAATACCTTAAGATAGACTTAATGAAGTCATAGCACTACGCTGACCGAAAACCCCTTACCTCAACAGTGACTTAGTGTAGCCTTATTTACCTAACTCGCGTATGACAGAGATGGCAGCATATGGTTACACTATACAATCAGAGTGTATTGTAAATCCCCAGAAGGTGTATTGTAAATCCCCAGAAGGTGTATTGTAAATGCCTGGAGTGTAAGTTGTAAAGTGGGTTCCTTCCAGAATCAGATGGACCTCTGCTGTGACTTTGCACTACTTATTTCTAAACCTAGGTTTTGCAATGTCCATTATTTATGACTGATACAACCATTGCAAGTGTCTCGCTATCACCTATCGTAAAATATCACATTGAAATCTCCCAACATATTGTGTTGACAACTGGTTTCGATCCTGCAACCCTTCTCTCTCAAGCATGACGGTTTTATCCACTGGGCTACGTAGGATCACGGTGGCAATTGAGATAGTTTGTCAGTATGAAACATGTGTTCCTTACAAGACTGGTAGTGCAGGCACCGCACGTGCAGGACACGGATAACGCGTGCATTACGCGTGCAAGGCAAGGTGTCGGCAGACAGTCGCTCCCTAAGTTGACTCCAGTTGTTCCATCATTTGCGGGCTGTCCCATCAATGTTGTTCTGCTCAGTACATGAACACAAAACATTTGCACAAACTGAAAATAATACATATATATGTTTTACATTCCTGACGATTCATAACTGGGTTAAACACTTCTCTTCGGTTTTGGAAGCAAATGTAAACCCGCGGAGGGGAGAAAATGCCTAGAACCGAACAAATTCGTTATGCCACGTGTCGGGTAGACATCCGCTGTGCAGTGACGTAAAAATTCTTTTGTTTCTTCCTTTTTGCAGATTATATCTAAAACGGTTGATAAAATGTATCCTCGGGATGGTAGTTTATCCATCACGGAGTTTCATTTTTAAAAATGTTTGTTGTCGGACTCTGCCGGATATCTTATCTGTTTTGCTAACCAAGCGCGCGCAGCAGTGCGTGGAATGAACGAGCTTTTCATGAAAATCGGTCAGGTTACGGTCATGTGATGTCAACGCACTCGCTATACCGTGTACCCCATAGAGATCTATTATAAGGCACCGGGGCGTATTTGATATGAATCGTCATGCATTTTTAAAGTGAGTGAGTGAGTGAGTTTAGTTTTACGCCGCAGTCAGCATTATTCCAGCTATATGGCGGCGGTCTGTAAATAATCGAGTCTGGACCAGACAATCCAGTGATCAACAACATGAGCATCGATCTGCGCAATTGGGAACCGATGACATGTATCAACCAAGTCAGCGAGTCTGACCACCCACCCGATCCCGTTAGTCGCCTCTTACAACAAGCATAGTCGCCTTTTATGGCAAGCACGGGTTGCTGAAGGCCTATTCTACCCCGGGACCTTCACGGGTCTGCATTTTTAAAAATGACATTAGGGTTGATAAGTCGCAGAAATTTCTCCTACTCGTGTTTACTAAAGATGTTAAATGAGAGTCTGGAACATCCCCCGAACTCTTTGGGTCCTCAGCCGATAGAACAATGTAGGCCTATTCTACCACGGGACCTTCACGGGCCGACGGAGGTACAATGAGAACAATGTCCACAAATTCGACCTGTAATTTCGGGATAAGGATTGGTTCTGAGGGCTGAGCCATTTTAGCTCGGTTGGGAAGCCGGCGCGGAAGATGGCTGCAGATCTGGTGAAGCTGTTCGGACGGACGAGTCAGGACCGTGCTTTCGGCCTCCCACGGATGAATCGAGCTTCGGGTTCAAGGGGCATTCTTTTGTGTCGTTTGGTAAGCAACGGCCAATTCAGAACTAGCACGAACCAGGGATGTCCACTCCTGGTAGGGTTCACAATTTCTTGTAAGCCCTCGTAGTCGTGGTTTCCCCTATGGTTAGCGCGAAGGTGATCGTAACTCCAATACCTCAACACAGACTTAATGTAGTCTTAACACTGAGGCGACCGTAACTCTTATACTTTAACTTAGACTTAATGTAGACTTGGATATAAGGCTACAGTAACTCACGTACCTTAACTGAGACTTAATATAGTCTTAGTACTAAGCTGACCGTAACATAGACGTAACACAGACTTAATGTAGTCTTAGCGCTAAGGCGACTGTAAATCCAATACCTTAACAAAGATTTAATGTAGTCATAACGCTAAGAGGACCGTACCACCTACACCTTAGCATAGACTTGATGTAATCTATGAGGCATCCTGTTCAGGTAGACAACCGTGGCTCCAAGCCATTTGCACCCACAGCGACACGCTGGGAGCTCCAGTCTAATGATATTGGTAACGCTATCGATGCATGGAACCTGACAGCATTTATCGGATTAGTTTATCACCAGCTGTAATATAATGTACTTCATGTACTTATTAACATTGTGACTTGGACTTAACCCGACTGTATTTCCATTACTAATTGTCAGGTGGATGTTTTGGTTAGCCCTGTTGTGATCAGCATTACGGAAATATACAAGAGTGGTGATCTCCAGTAAACTAAGAATTATCATCATGACGAAAATGGAATTCGAGCACGCGATCACAGGACCCTGGCACATCTACGGGATGTAACTCCGTACAGCTTAAATAACACTGACAACTGCTAGTCCCCTCATAATAACCACAGTGAATGAGTGTCGTTTTACGCCACTTTTAGAAATATTGGAGCAATATCAAGGCGGGGAAACCTAGAAATGGGCCCCACACATTATACCCGTGTGGGGATTCGAACCCGGGTCCTCGGCGTGACCAGCGAATGCTTTAGCCACTCAACTACTGCTCCCCTTTAACCCCCCACCCCCCGAACCCCCCAACCCCCCGGATAAATAGTCGAATCTCGGAGGCAATTAGAGATTGATAACACGGGAAACGACCCTCCCGTCCAATACGATAACGTAAAATCAGGATGTTACTCTAGGTGACAACCGATTTCTCTGTTGGGTCTGAGCCATTTGGTAGGAGGGAGCTTTGTTGCCACGGAAACCTCGTGTTGTGATTATCTACATCCCAAATTTCAGCTGTAATTACTATCTGTTTCTACAATTTCTTTTTATAAGTTTATATACGTATATATGCATCGTACACACTAAAATGAAGCGTCTCTGGGGAAAAGAAATTGATATTTCTCACGTAGCCTTTTTCATTTCAAGATGATTGCTGGCAGTAAGACCCTTTTTTGTAACCCATCATCACAAATGATACATTTTGCAGTATGGTTAATAATTTTGTTCTTAAAGAATTCATCGACTCAAAAACGAAAAAGGAAGCATTCGTCGATTCGACATTAATGTCTTGTGACTGTAGTTGGCAATTTCACTTCGATTTCTTAGCAGCTTGGATGAAGATGTGTGTATCCTTCCCGCTCCGTGACCTGAACTACAGTTAACCTTCACATTGTACTACATTTGAAATGAGATACTTTCAGGCTCTCTCGCGAATTAAAGGAAATTGAAGTTTGCGTGTTAAGTCTTTACTATTTAATTTTCGTTTTTTCACAGTTTATTAAGTCACTAGGATCACAAGGCAATGAATTAAATTACACGGAATGAGTTAAAGCGCTAGCAGTGTTGATTCATGCTGGCTTACATATCTTAGGTGGGTGCAGTCTTCATTTAAGAAGTCTTATTTCAATTTCCACAAACAATTTGAGCCATAACACATGAGTACTTCTTGCAAACGGTGTCGAAGAATCTCGCCAACGATTTAACACGTCTTTTAATGTGAATTACGTTGCAACAAATCCTTTTGTACTTCAAGTACACCTGTCGTATACCCGTCACAAGCAGCTGATGATGTATACAAATGTTAATACCTAGTATTAGACCCATGACAAATGTGAACAGCATACACCCTGTGTAAGAACGTCTCTCTAAAACATAACACCAAAGCACGTTTCGCACATGTCTACTTGTTCAGGGTGTCATTCTTGACTTGGCGCCATCGAGAAAGGTCGATTAATTACCGTGGGCCTATCAGTCTTATTGAATCTGTCATACTGTTGTGGTATGTTTGACTTCATTCATTATTTTTGTACGGACTAAGTATGCGGCCGCTCCAAAGCCAGGAGTGTTCACTCAACGACTCCTATCCACTCTGGTAACAGGCTCAGCGTTTTCCAGTCTCCGTTTAGCAGCAATGGAGCCAACAAACTCAGCGTGGTGACAGTCGTGCCCGGTCAACACATTGGCCAGGCTCTGCGATATCAAGCAAACACCATTGGTGTAAAATGATGTGGAGAGCAGGTGTTTGCAAAGATTAATAGAAATCGTAGACATGTAGAAGCAGGTTTCCATGCAGATCGGCCACGTGTTGTGTCGACCTAATGCAAACACAGGTCAATGTTGGACACATCGTCGAAACTTGCCATGGCATATTTAAAGATAAGCCCCGATTCACTTTGATAGGAGTGACGAAGTTGAAGGGAACGTCAAACCAACATGACCCTGATACAACATGACTTCTGTATTGTGCAATGGCGAGTCACGATAGGGTACAATGAAAACTCATATTTTTAGACCTGGATACTGAGAGGTACAAACGTACAGTTAAGTGTACATATGGTGGCGGAATGTTTTATATGGAAGGTTTTACAGATGTCATGATGATAGTACAAAATGCACATACATTTTATAAGTTTTAAAACAGCTTATTTGTTTACAGTTTAAGAATTTATTGAATTTCAAAACACTATTTTAAGACAATGGTTTAGGATATGTAATTCTTCGTTTTGTTTGTCAAATAAATCCAACATCGGTATTATTCAACATGGACTCTGTAACATGAACTGTATAGTGTGAGATACCTGTGAGTCAAAATGTAAAAAATATACCTGAAATCCACTTCTTGCTATGTTTTTTTTCTTAGTGATATTTGACGATATGTCCTGATCGGATGTCCCTGATAAGGCAATATATATATTCTTGGTCCCATGAATATCGAGACAACGGTGCTCGACTGTATGTCGTATCGTCCACTGCGCGAGAACACCCGGTGTTCACGGATTGCGGGCACACTCCTCCAGCAGACCAGCATGTGGAATTAGGTATTCGTTAACTTCTTTTGAGTAGTATATAGTCAATAAAGTCATGGCCACTCTGCTACCTCGCACTGGACAGAAACAAGTAAACATTTATCTGAAATGTACCAGACTTTAAATCAAGTGAGGGTGTGTTTTCTATGGGAACCTGCATGTGTCTAAATATTTCATAATTTTGAATATGAGTTTAAACATCGGGGTTACCTAATCTTATCCAATTTGAAATCGGCACGTACAATAATAAAAACAAAAAGATATCCAAGTTTGTAATTTTCTAACATCTTGCACCTATGGTTGTGTACGTTCGTTGGTAGTCATGCCATCTGTTACGTTTCACTATGCTTCACCAGCTCTATTGTTCCCAAAGTCTTTCGGTATTATCATATAACTGTTACATAAACTAAACAACCGAGAAGTTCCTTAAACACCAAGAACCTGTGAAGATCCGGGTTAGATCTGGTCTTCAGCAGCCCACGGGATCTGAGAGTCAGTCTCGCTGAGTTGCATCTTATCGCATTTGTGTAGATTGATTATGCCTTTCATCACTGGACTGTCTGGTCCGGACTCGACTATTTACAAAGTGCTGCCATATAGCTGGACTGTCTGGTCCGGACTCGACTATTTACAAAGTGCTGCCATATAGCTGGACTGTCTGGTCCGGACTCGACTATTTACAAAGTGCTGCCATATAGCTGGACTGTCTGGTCCGGACTCGACTATTTACAAAGTGCTGCCATATAGCTGTAATATTGTTGAGTGTTGCGTAAAATAGTAACCAAGCCTAAAAAATGTTTATTTCCAAGTCTCCCTTACCATATAGCAAGTATTAGATACCTATTGGTTACTCTGTCCGACGCAATCAAGAGATTCTCAAATGCGGTCTAATTGATGCATTCAAGAAGAAACTACTCCATCTTCTTAAATGTAATTACAAAACCATTTCCATGATGTAAAAATGTCCACTGAAAGTGTCCGTTGTGACTATCATAGGCATGTATTTCTGATCCAACATCGAAAAGAGAGGGTGAAGGTGTTCGCTAAAAGATGAACGTATCAGGTAGCACCCATCACAAACACATGCAACCCAAAGAACCTGTTCACCTGTCCATATTCCATTATCAGTCTTAAAAGAGTCAATACATAATGCCAGCGTCTGTTCTGTGTCCCTGTGATTCATGTTTTGGAATCCCTTTGGCATTCCTGGTTGGAAAGGATCCCCAGCAGCATATGCTGGTGGTCGACTAACTGGTCTAGCTCTGGCTGCGTCCAACTTCGACGTATTGTGACGTTACAGATTATACTACGCACTGGTTAATTCGGACACTAGTAACCGACCTCTAAAAGATTGCATGGTGAGTACACGTAAAATGGCGATGAATATATTATGAATACATCTCAATAAATGTTAACACTAGGTGCCCATGACACCAGGTGTTCACTAAAAGGTGAAAGCATCAGGTGACACCCATCACAAACACATGCAAACGCGCGGCAAGTGTTCACCTGTCCATACCCCGGACTAACATCTAGTCTCTACAAAGAACATATTTTCAACATGCCCCTCTCGGGAAGCATCCTCCTTTAATACAAGAGCAAGGGTTGTTTGTCGCCCCTCTAAGATAAAACCAGTCATAATGGTGGCCCGGATCAAACAATCCAGTGATTGGCACTATTAGCAATAAGCTAGGGAACGCCGTCGAGTCTCACCACCCAGTCCTTACAGAGCTACTCGGTACGAACATGTGAAATCTTCATCTCAAGGTCATAGTGCAGGAGAACATCGCCCATCATGTTGACAAGTCATTTACGATAGTTAGTAAATATCTCCGATCGTCTACCATAAAACGGCCGGCAATCTGAATAAAGCGTTTGAAGTTGAAACCTTGATTATACAGTCAGCTTAACCGTTAAAATTGTGTCTTTTCTTGAAATTTGAATACGATGGACATGCTCTTAAGTACCTTAGCAACAGAGGCATGTAGACGCCGTGAGGTGGAGTAGATTGTATATTGGTTGACGTGAAGGGGATATTCAAGTGTCATCCGTCTTGTGATCAACCTCGGATTCTGCGATCATTTTGAATTTCTATGCAAAGATCCAGAAAACTTTGTGTATATATTTTCTCAAGTTTTCCTTTGATTCTTAATTCTCGTGTGTAAATGATGTGAAGATACTAATTTATGTTGGCACTGTTCAAAGAAAGAGATAATCTAAACATCTGAAATTGTCCTTTCTTTGATTTAACTAAATACTGCGATTCGTATACAGAGAATGGAGGGTTGGCTGGTCTGTGCCCGTGGGGTGTGTCTGCTTGTATAATTGTTCTATCAAAATTTGACAATATCATATGAAACTCCTGCGTCTTTCGGAATTCTTGATGTTTCTAAATAGCTACTGAATCCGAAAAAAACCCAGACCAACGCTTTAACCATTTGCCTACCCGCCTTATGTTGTATGGACTAGTAGTAAAAGAAATGCAGAAAATACAGATGTTTGGAAATAACTGAACTTTGTTCTTTTGTGAGATAAACAAATTCAAACAATTCCTTGAGTTGTTTACAATCAACATGGTAATAATCCTATTGTTTACTCTCAGTATTTATAAAATACACATATATTTACATATAAAACAGTCCTTGGTTGTATTGAGCGATGTTATGCTTAATCTTAGAAACAGATTTGCTGGTACATTGCTGGACAAAATATATATACCTCTCTTTGTGAGTATTTTGGTGGAGATTTGATTTCGGCACAAAAGCGGTATGAACATGTCGGTATGTGGCATTGCCTAGCTGGTAAAACGTTAGCTCGTTACGCCGAAGGCCCGGGTTCGATTCCCCACATGGATACAATGTGTGGAGCACGTTTCTGTTGTCTGCTCCTTTTATTGTTAAAAGCGACGTACGTAAAACACAAGTCTCTCACTCATATTACGTCATCGATCCGTTTTAGTGTGGAAAACCGAGGGTCAGCTTGTTCTAACAGTAAACCTCAATTCGATCTTTGCTTCCACACCAAGCTAACGGTAACTGACTCAGTTTGGTTTTACCCTGCTTTTAGAGATATTCCAGCAATATCACGGCGGGGAGTATAAGAAATCTTGTAGGTTCTTGTAGGCCATGTGGGTTCGAGCTCGGGTCTTTGGAATAACGAGTGAACACCTTAACCATTAGCCTACTTGACCGCCCCATGACACGGATTGACATAACAGCATTAGTGTTCAAAGCGACGTTGAACCTAACTCAAACGCCCGGTGATTCGATTATGTCACATAACTGCTCTCTGCACGTGGTTATAGCACACTGGAGCCGTGTAATAGCCATGTAATGAGAGATACTGTGCTGGTCATTGGAATGTGTTCAAGGTTTTCCTGGGTTATTATTCTTGGTCTGAACTCCTGGAATTAAACGAAGTAATAAATATCTACCAGCTGCGTCACTGAAGACTTCTTGCGTTACACTGATACTCGCCGTGATGCTGATACTCGCCGTGATGCTGATACTCACCGTGATGTTGATACTCGCCGTGATGCTGATACTCGCTGATACTCGCCGTGATGCTGATACTCGCCGTGATATTGATACTCGCCTTGATGCTGATACTCGATGATATTCGCCGTGATGCTGATACTCGCCGTGATGCATACCCTAATGATGTATGACATGCTAAGTACATACGCAAATTAAACACCCGGAAGTGGGATGTTTGATTCCATACCTAAATATCAGTGAATTATATCTGAGATGTCATGAAATTGTTGTCGTTACTGTTATTAAACTTTCAATTATTCCGCGAAACACTGCAAGTATTTTTTTAAATAATTCATTTCAATTCCCCGTTGGAATTGTAGATAAAAGTTTGGCATACCCTTAATTGCTGTTTCAAACAGAATTATATAACGTCTCAAACCATTGCTTCGGGATTTTCTTCCACATAGAGCTGAGACACTATCGTGTAACTGGAGATACGTGAGACTCCATTATTTAGAAAGGATTTTAGATGTAAGTGAGTGAGTGTTGCTTTATGCCGCTTTAGCAATATTCCAGCAATATCACGGCCAGGGACACCAGAAATATTCTTCACATATTGTACCCAAATGGAGAATTGAACCTGGGTCTTTGGCGTGGGTCAGAGGGTACGTAAGTCCAAAAACATTCACAATAAATTTAAACTTTTCATTGTTCTTAGTCGCAGCACGTGTGTATTTTAAAGTTTTGGCTAGATGTGTCTAAATTGCTAACAGCTGAGGGGATGATGTAAATCCAACTAGGGTCCATGCAAGTAGCAAAGGTACTATAAGTCCCCATGGTCCCTAGTATGGTGATCTACTTCAGTTGTTAGCAATCTATAGCCTGTTTTTATATTGTATTGTCCGAATAGTGACATTAGTTTTAACTTTCCACACTAGTTTTAATTCCATTTGTGATATTCTAGTTGTTTTACTGTTCTTTGTTGACAGGTTTTTATAGTAGAAATATATATCATTTCAGTATTGAATATTCTCGTCACCATATGGCTGGGATATTGCCGATGTGACGTTAAATATTAACTCACTCACTCACTTTGGCGTGGCGAGCAAACGCTTTAACCACCAGGCTATCTGACTACCCTTACACAACTTAAATAATGTGACACGATCTTACACCTAGCACAGTCAGTCAGTCACCCACAGTTCCCTTGCTGCTACGTAGTGTCCCTGTGTTACTCCGCGTGTTTACCTTATACTACTTTGCAACCAGTCTGTTGTTACAACCCTGATATCAATGACATACATCTCCTCAAACGTACGAATGGGCCAGGTCCAGAAGCAGAATCGATTGGGGCGGTAGTTATCAGTATATCAACCACTTTACAAAAGCCTTGCATATTTGTAAGTTTTATTCAGAAAACCTTTATCGAATACACAATGTCTGATAAAGAAAGTGTCATCCCAAACATAGGTTATCGTGAACATTGATAAATTTAGTCTTCGTCTTGATAAATGAACTTGTCACACCAGTGGATGATAGCATGAGCTGGATCATACGATGTTCGATGGCATACAGTGGACCAGGTCACACTTTGTCAGATCCCGTCTGTAGTCGGTTCTTGATGTGGACAGGTGGGACTTTACCATCCAGAAATGGAAATAGTTTAATGATCACATCAAGATATTGTATTGTCAGATTGTGATCGATATTGATTCAAAACCACACCTTTGAAACTTTAAAAGACGATTTTAGAGTTGTTTCCTGTCCTGTCCTGGGGAATGAACCCAGTGGATAACAACAGACCATGTCATTTATACTTGAAGAAACTCCCCACAAATCATCAGTCAAGCCCGCGTCCATATCAGCACACCTGTACACAAACCAAACACTCACATCCACCCTACCATATAACCCCCGCGTCCCTAAGGAACCACTCTTATGTTCCCATTTGTTCAAACCCCAACCTCTTCAACCACAAACAGCTACATAGCAATCAAACACACACATCCACCCACCTCACCCCTTCAGGAATCCTCCCAATCTTCACTCCCACACACAAGCCAATCACACGCATCCGTACCACCGGCTACCGTACAACCTGTACAACCACCCAGCACCCACACACCAACTAAACACACACATCCACCGCAGCGGATAACCGCCTTCCACCCCCTTTCCGAAACAATGCACACCCCCATCCAACCTCTAGCCACCACGTTCACGACCCCAATCCATCAACACACACACATGATGATATGCACGCACCCACGTACGCACGCACGCGCGCTCACACCATTACACACTCCCCCGCCCACACATACAGTATGTTTGAGCATTTATCGAATACTAGAACCGGTATCCATCATACAGTGATCGCGATCTGTTACCCTGATTACACGGATACAGTGGAAGTTTGATGTCGGCAATAATTACAGCGTCTAGACCTGTCTTGGACATGGGAATCTGCCCGTCCCCTGAAGCCGGCACCATATCAGAGTCAACCAATATATGTGCTAACTCGGAAATAAGCAGAATCGATACTCAAGGGTCTCCTCCACGAACCAGAGGATGTGATTCCATAAGTTAACACGTTTTCTGACAGAGCCATTTGATTTGTAGCATTATCTTGAACTTTTGTTTCTAAACATTTTTAACGCTCTCTTTTATAAAATATCGGGAATGCTTCTTTAAAAACCTGTTACGTATTTCATTCTGTACATTCTTGTCACAAGCACACATTTATTGTACAGCTGATGATTCACAAAATATCAACTTCGCTGCAGTTATTGATTTTCATGAAATACTGTGTTACGAGTTTATGTAACTTATGAATACAACGTGACCAGAATGTCATGTAACATCTGCGATGGTAGTCAAGGCTTGGTGTAAAACTTGGGTTAGCTTTCTACCACAGCGCCAACATACAGCGTGTACAGCAACGGCGACATCTTCAGCAACACTCGGTACTCTATTGTTGACGAGATGGAGGGCGATATCACAATGCTGACGGATGAGCCATTTTCTCATCTTCACCTTTGCAAGGTGTGTGTGCGTGTGCGCGTCTGAGCATGAAAGTGTGTGTGTGTGTGTGTGTGTGTGTGTGTGTGTGTGTGTGTGGTGTAAGTTGGAGGCGTGGTGTGGTGGCGGTGGCGGTGTGTGTGGTGTAAGTTGGAGGCGTGGTGTGGTGGTGGCGGTGGTGGTGGTGTGTATGTGTGTGTGTGTGTGGTGTAAGTTGGAGGCGTGGTGTGGTGGTGGTGGTGGTGGTGGTGTGTGTGTGTGTGGTGTAAGTTGGAGGCGTGGAGTGGTGGTGGTGGTGTGTGTGTGGTGTAAATTGGAGGCGTGGTGGTGTGGATGTGGTGTGTCTGTGTGGTGTAAGTTGGAGGCGTGGTGTGGTGGTGGTGGTGGTGGTGGTGGTGTGTGTGTGTGGTGTAAGTTGGAGGCGTGGTGTGGTGGTGGTGTGTGTGTGTGTGGTGTAAGTTGGAGGCGTGGTGTGGTGGTGGTGGTGTGTGTGTGTGGTGTAAGTTGGAGGCGTGGTGTGGTGGTGGTGGTGTGTGTGCCTGTGTGTGTGTGTAGACGGCCACTTGTGGGTCAAATGGGGAACACCATATTGAGAATCAAGCAGAAGATAAAGATGTCAGGGGTCATAAGAGGAATAACGACATTACAGTGCTCATAATAGGAATAAAGGATCATAGGAGGAATAACGGCATGTCAAGGATCATAAGAGGAATAAGGGCATGTCAGGGATTATAAGAGGAATAAGGGCATGTCAGGGATCATAAGAGGAATAACGGCATGTCAAGGATCATAATAGAATAAAGGCATGTCAGGGATCATAAGAGGAATAAAGGCATGTCAGGGACCATAAGAGGAATAACGGCATGTCAGGGATCATAAGAGGAATAACGACAAGTCAGGGATCATAATAGGAATAACGACATGTCAAGGACCATAAGAAGAACAACGACATGTCAGGGATCATAAGAGGAATAACGACATGTCAGGGATCATAAGGGGAATAGCAGCATATTGGGGGAATATGTGGAATAACAGCATGTCGGGGTTGTAACAGCTATACCTTGTATGCGGCATGTTTGGGCTAACTCGAAAAAATATACAGTCGAACCCCGTTTATCCGGACGTTTTGGTTTCACTCGAAAATCGTCCGGATAGCGAGACGTCCGGTTAACTGGATCAAACAAGCAAAACGTGAATATTCAATGAAAGCAAACAATTTTCATGTACGCATACAACAGAAAATAGTAATAACAGCGAATCATCAGAACCAGTTCACCATTTGCCAGGTTGTCTCGGACGTAGTCATGTAACCTGTGGAGCTTCAGATGGTAAGTTAGATGAAAATGTAAATCGATGACAAAATGGCTCTATTTTGCCAGTTGCATATTCGTTTTTTAATTTTAAATGAAGTAGATTACGGGTTTACAGAGAAATGGGGCACGTGTTGTTAAAAGAAAGAATACCTTTGCCATGTCGGGGGTTATTTGAGGAGAAAAACGGCATGTGGTCGGAAACAGGGAAATTCGGGGAAGATTGTGTTGTTTTACGGCGCAATACGGCATATAGGAAATACGTCTTGTCAAGGATAATACAGGGAGAGGGGATTATCTGTCCCTTGCTGATCGGCGGAAATAGAACAAAATCTGGCCCCTACCTTAGATAGCAGTGGCATTTTGAATTCAAGGTTGTTAATATTCCTTCGCCAGCCTACAGAGTTTTCCCCTGTGGCCGCATTTACATGCTGAACCTCCTCATCCGCCAGTCAACTGTCGGAAACGTTTTCTTGTAAGAGCACATGTTTACTGTGAATGAAACCATCCGTTTTCCACTGTAGATCGGAGTGGAGTCAAGTAGATGACACGCTGACCTTGTCAGCTTTTTGGTGGGGTTCATGGCACCTCGCATCAGAAAGGCCAGGGTTCGAATCCCATGAAATAACTTCGACGTTGTGCTCCGCTAAGGGCTGATGCATGTCACTGAATCCCAACTGCAAACCTAAGTGCTGATGACGTCAGATGTCTGGTCCAGATTTGATTATTTACAGACCGCCGTCATGTTGAGTGAGTGAGTCAGTGAGTGAGTGAGTTTGGTTTTACGCCGCTTTTAGCAATATTCCAGCGATATCACGGCGGGGGACACCAGAAAATGGGCCTCACACATTGTACCCATGTGGGGAATCGAACCCGGGTCTTCAGCGTGACGAGCGAACGCTTTAACCACTAGGCTAGCCCACCGCCTCCGTCATGTTGAATATTGCTGAATGCGACAGGGCCGATGGGTTACCCTGGTGGTAAAAGCATTCGACTGTCACTTGGAAGACCTGGGTTCGAATCCCCACATGGGTACAATGTGTGAAGTCCATTTCTGGTGTCCCCGCTGTGATATTGCTGAAATATTGCAAAAAGCGGCGTAAAACTACACTCACATAACCAATCGGAATCAGAAGCTGAATACAGAAAGAAGACATCCAAATAGTTTTTTTTAAAAAAAGTTCCATGTCTCCAGACATCATGAACAGAAAATTACCCGCAGTGGTTTAACTGACAGAACAACAATATCCTACCCTTGCCCCATCTTTACCATCTTTACCAAGCATTGACTCGTCACACCGAATGCCCGGGTTCGATTCCCCACATGGGTGCAATGTGTGTCGCCCATTTCAGGTGTCCCACGCCGTGATATTGCTGGAATATTTTTAAATGCAGCTTAAAACCAAAAGTTTACCGCAGAATACGCCCGAGGACCAAATCAGCCATTCCGCCTGACAGTTGCACAGTACTAGCTGACAGTTTACTTCTTACTTTTCAGTCTTACAAAACCAGCATTAAATAAGCTTTATTGACCCTCTCCTATAATGCCCAATACACCCAGCCAGACCTCGTAAATTTATGGCGATCGTAATTCCTGAGAAACAAACACAGGATGACGGTCTGAGTCCAAGCCATGCAAATGTTATTATACCTTAGGCCCAATCTGTATTCATTGTTATGGCCATGCTCTTTTTACCAGACATATATTTTACGAATGTTATTCCTACAAGACATGATGTCTTGATGGTGTATACGTAACGGCAATGTTGGTGCATCACACGAGAGTAACGACGTAAGATTTCATATTAATTTCGATCATGTTACGGTCCTTACAAACGCTCAAACGTGTGATTAGATGACGACCAAAAGAATTTTGCCATATTTTCAAATCAATCTAGTTTAAAAATCACGAATGAATGATGTGTAAGAAGAAGGGATAGAACATGAAAAACCTCAGCGAAATATACATTGAGAATAAAATCAACAGTCGTACAGCAACCAGTTTTCACGGGTGGGAACAAAACACACTCTTCTCTTGTAGGATAAAGGATACACACATGTTCCATTACACGTCATGTTGAGAGTAAAAGTTGTCGGTTGTACACACCCGGCTACATGGGGTCTGGCGTTGTGGACCCGCGAAGGTCCCGGGGTAGAATAGGTCTTCAGCAACCCAAGCTTGCCATAACAGGCGACTATGTTTGTCGTAAGAGGCGACTAACGGGATTGGGTGGTCATACTCGCTGACTTGGTTGACACATGTCATCAGTTCCCAATTGCTCAGATCGATGCTCATGTTGTTGATCACTGGAGTGTCTGGTCCAGACTCGATTATTTACAGACCGTCACCATATAGCTGGAATATTGCTGAGTGCGGCGTAAAACTAAACTCACTCACTCACTCTGGCGTTGTCACTCTGATGAAGGCCATCCCGTTGTTACAGAAATGGCAGGACAATTGGACGGAGAATATCATCCACGTAACGCTGTGACAGGATGCACTGGGATTTAATCCATCAATTATACGTTCCTGGGATGCTAAAGGGACGCAACTCTGCAGAGAGGAAAAGGGCATCTTAGACAACCCGTGCCGCCCACCAACCCCCCAGCCGCCATCCTACGATGAACTGCTTATAGCTAAGCAACGACGTCCGTTGTCAATACAGATCTATTGTACACTGCACCCATTGTGAAGCCTGACCGCATTGTCGACGGGTCATGCATATTTTGGTCGTTTATTGTCAACTTTAAGATGAAAATGTGGAAAGGTCATCACTTCAATCCTTTCATGAAAATCAATTTAATCATCTCGTTACAATAATCGCACTGTAACGCGAAATGCTGCTAGTCTTGTACCTTATAAGGTATGGGAGCTGTTTCCTGCACAGCTATTGTCAAGTTTCGAAAGCGCCATGCTGTCTATCGCCAAATGCATGATAACACGCCTAAGGATTGGAAGTGAAAGGTTAGATCAATTACAACAAAAATCATACGCGATGACACATAACTTTGGTGCTAATACCCCGGCCTAATTCGTCAGTTTCGACCAGCAATTTCTTTCCGCAAATGCTAATATGTGTAAATTTCAGATTTGAAAAGGCAATGTGAAAATTGCTTAAAATGACACTTTTATTTGATTACTCATGCATGCTTTTTCAACTATGACAGGATATTTATAAAAGTGTAACTTTTTATTTGGAATCCCATTTATGCAATTAAATTTCAACATTTCTGCTTTTGAAATTTTAAATGTCTCACGACAATGTGCGTAAACATTAAAACAGGAATTAAAGGAATGGTAAAGCTTTGTTTGAAGATGTCTATAAAAAATGGTTTTAGCTTTGTATTGTCAGGAACAATTAGTTGCTAAATGATATCATCTAAAGTGCCAAAATTTATTTGAAACTTATTAGGACATCCCAACTGCATGACAGGCCTAACGCTGGCACGGTGAATCATACGTATGAGTGAAAAGGGAAGTTCTGAGGAGTCTCAACAGAAAGCCATATACAATAGAAGAACCTCGTTAATCCACACGCTGAAACTGTAACGAGTAAGTATACTTTTACGCCGCATTTGGCAATGCTCCAGCAATATCACGGCGGTTGGCACATGAAATGGGTTTGTATCACACATTGTGGTCAGGTGGGTAATCGAATCCATGTCTACGGCGTCACGAAGGACGCTTTAACATTTCAACCCCCCCCACCCCCCACCCCCCCACCCCCCACCCCTCCGGAATGCCGAATGTTGTGTACAGGATGTTGCAACGTCAGTGGGGATATCTTTTTTAAAGGCTACAAGCAGCGTAAAACTAAACTCACTCACTCACTCACATTATATGTTGACGTATTATGAAGAACTGAAGCATCAGCTATGTCATCATGTGTTCACGAATAAGAATGAACCGAACAACCCTTTCTAGATACATGTAATATCCGGGCAGTGGGGTAGCCTAGTGGTTAAAGTGTTCGCTCGTCAGACCGAAGATCCCGGTTCGATTCCCCACATGGTTACAATATGTGCAACCCATTTCTGGTGTCCTCAGCCCTGATATTGCTGGAACATTGCTAAGAGATATGATCTTATATACTGATATATTGCGGCATAAAGCAACACTCACTCACTCAATATAATATCCTGTCGAAATAATGGCGTGAATAAATGTAGAACAGTGATAATCAGGACGATAATTCCAAATAACAGGTACTTATAATGCTTCTATAGACCTGCCTTGTTCTCTGATTTCTCAATCTTGCTCTCCATTGAAGTGGTCTTGTGAATATTGACAGCTCCTTTTGATCACTCGTTAAAGAAAGAATATTCTCTCAACCTCTCAAAGTTAAAACTGATGCGACTTTTCTGTTAGCTGTCAAGACAACGCCTTTGGTTCTCAAAATACATGGTTCTGCTACCTTCCCCAGCTAAGTCAGACGTTTTGGGGGCTCTGAAAAAGGAGTTTGTTAACAAAGGTACTTCACATCCGATCACGTCGTATATCTTTGAAATTCATTGGGCTTTGAAGTCATCAAATAAACTAACGCCGTTGAATCTCTAGAAAAAGCAAACAAACGAGCAAGCATAGATTTTTCTTTTGGGCAACCAAGAATAATGCGAAACTGACGGCTTATGGCAGAATGTGATTTCTTACCAAACCCGAAGGGCGTATTTTCTGCCTCTGAGGTCGGCAGCCTTGTCACATGGTGTTACAGGACCTACGATGATCCAGGTCAGCGTCGAGAAGGTTTTGGAGTTTTTTCTCCTTCGCTGCCGTTAGAACAGTCAAAAGTTGGTCATAGTGAGTGAGTGATTTTAGTTTTACGCCGCACTCAGCAATATTCCAGCTATATGTCGGTGATCTGTAAATGATCGATCATCGATCTGCGCAATTGGGAACCAATGACATGTGTCAACCAAGTCAGCGAGCCTGACCACCCGATCCCGTTAGTCGCCTCTTACGACAAGCATAGTCGCCTTTTTATGACAAGCATGGGTTGCTGAAGGCCTGTTCTATCTCGAACCTTCACGGGTCGAGGTTGGCCATAGCGAAGGTAACAGTGGTTCCCAAATCAACCGCGAAGAGTACCGTTAAATATTATTCATCTGGGAAAATATCGTCCGGTTAGAGGTTTTGAGAGAATACAATTTTATGACATTCTTTTATAAAAATGAGATATACATAAAGGAGACTACCTTATCTATGTTTGTTTATTGTTTAATGCCGCAACATTCCAGCTTTATGACGACGGTTTGAAAAGAATCGAATTTGGACCAGACAAACTAGTGCTTAACATCATATACGTGGGATGGGGGACAACAGATGGAGATATTATGACACATATCAAATAAGCGGTCCTGACCACCCATCCCGTTTGGCGATTTCTGAGACACGTATGTGTTGGTGAACATCAGTTGGACCGCCTCGTGTCACATGACGAGTCATGTGACGTCACCTCAGGCTCATGAGCATCGGTCCATGAAGCGTTCGTAACATTACTGTACCACAACGGGAAGTACCGGTTCGACTCCCCACAGAGGTACGATATGTGAAACTCTTTTATGGTGTCATCAACCGCGATTATGCTGGAATATTGCTAAAACCATACCCACTCTCTCACTCAAACGGTTTCAGTGTACAATATGCATCAGTCTCATTTCATAGTTTTGTTTGTTGTTGAGCTTCGAGCTCAGTAATTCAACCAAACGGCGGCCTCACGTAATCCGTGGAATCCGGACATGACAAATCAGTGATTGATATTTTCGCAAATGACCCAACGATACACTGACCAGCTTTGGTCACTTCACAAAGCCAGGTGACATGTTTCAACAAGCCGTTAGTGGGAACATACATTCTTAACAAAAGCAAGTAGTATATTAAAGAGAATTTACAATGTGTGGACATTTTCAAACTTTTTAAAATAATGATGTACTTACGTAACTCAGTACTAGTTTTATGTTGTAAGATTTTCCATATTAATAACGGGTTCGGTTTCAGTTCCGACAATAACAAATCTGTATCCTGGTTCACATTCTTATGATGTAGTAGTGTGGGCGGGAATGGTGCTCTGCTGAGTGTAACGGCAGCAATAATCTGGTGTTGTCTCACGAGTGCTTGGAAATAATTGGCTGCCTGTCCGAGAGAATAGTGACTCAGAAAATGAGCACCACTCCCAAGGATGTCGACCTTCAGTCTACCACGCCAGACAAACGACTAACTAAGGTCTTTTCTCATGACAAGACCCGTGAAGGTGCCAGGGGTAGAATAGGCCTTCAGCAACCAATACTTGCCATAAAAGGCGACTATGCTTGTCGTAAGAAGCGACTAATGGGATCGGGTGGTCAGGCTCGCTGACTTAGTTGACACATGTCATCGGTTCCCAATTGCGCAGATCGATGCTCATGTTGTTGATCACTGGAGTGTCTGGTCCAGACTCGATTATTTACAGACCGCCACCATATAGCTGGAATATTTCTGATCTCGGCGTAAAACTAAACTCACTCTCATGACAATCTATGGAACATGAGGTACCATTTCCGACACGAGTGAGTGAGTGAGTGAGTGAGTGAGTGAGTGAGTGAGATATTCCGTAGTGACCTTCTTACAAGAAATATAAAAAACCTTTTCATACCACATACCATCCTCGATATCTTCGGGGTATACGTTCCGATAAGTCTCCACTACACCCTGGACACATCTACGGCTCGGCCCGATAATTGTTTTACCTCCGCATTCGCACAGTAGCCATTCAGATAGGCCGCCTTTATAACCGAACTTGCCAGTGTCAACAAAGGTAGCAGTCGCGACTGCGAAGGTTTGCTAGCCGTGCGACTCACAATTTGGGGAAATCATACAGACATACATTTATAGGTCCGAAACTTTTTAAAAACATGTGCAAAAACCCCATCTACCTCTTTCAGAGAACCTCTGCATGGTTTGTTTGCCAAGTTTATACGGTTAGATAATTTAAAAAGCGAAAGTGAGTTGTGATTGGTTTGCTCAACTTCCCAGCGTATACACCTGATTGGATAATAAGCCAGCCAAGGGAGGTAATAAATTTATCGGGCTGAGCCGTGGATGCATCCAGGGTATAGTGGAGACTTTTCGGAACGAGTACCCTGGAAGATATCGAGGATGACCACATACATAACCTTCAAACATTGAAATGACGCGATAAATTGTTGTGTAATCGTATTCATCGTAAGGTTGCAATCCTGCTAATGTTATGTCAAACACGCATATACTTATGATGTAATTGTACAACCCACTCTACGTTCAGTAGAGATTTCATACGGATACGAAAAATATTTTCGAGTTTCTAATTTCAGACATTAGGTGCGTTTCACCAGTATTGCCATAGAGGCTAATGTTTTAAAAAAAACCATCAAGACTTTGTCATAATAAACATAACATGACTTTTAAAGAATCAATAATTTAAGTACTTTCGAAAACAGGTAGGTTGCAGCTGATCTAACTGGTAATGTTTCAAATATTATATTAATAACGCAAATATAAAACCAATAATTCTTTCCGCAGTGTACATTTTCAACAATGAGTGTAGATTCATTTATAATTCGATCTGTGAGGAGTTCAGTCGCCAAATCGATACAAGTTAATCACACCAAATGCACAACACAAAAAGAGATTCACCAAAGCGTTGAAGCATACACATTTTCTCAGTAATATGAAATAGCTCCGTGTACCATGAAAATCATACATATGCTCATTTCAATACATCATTTCAATGTAGTTAAAGATTCTTTTAATATTTCGAGGTTAAATCGGTAATATAATTTCGGCCAACAGAAATGCCGTTATTTTGGCGACGTCATAACCGATTGCGCTCACGGCAGAATTGAGCTCGAATGTCAATGCTGTTTGCCTTATCATATTTCTTTGAGGATATCAGATATCTAGAATGTCCATGAACTCGAAGGAGATATAATACTGACGTGATAGACTGACGGGATAGACTGATGAGATACACTGATGAGATACACCGATGAGATACACTGATGAGATGCACTGACGAGTTAAAAGAAAAAATACAACTATGTATAGAAGTGGCTTAAAAACATATAGTTTTTCGCTGTTGATGTAGTTTCTGATGTTGTTGCGGACGTGCCTTTGGTCTTACGTTGGCAGCGTTTCGTCTCTTTTTGAGGCCATGTTTTAAAAACGTTTTAATGTGTTGATGAAGTCCAATTTGTAAGTGTATTCTTTCTCTTGCCCCGTAGTGTAACTTTATCTTTCATGTTATTTCACTACACAACACATATCAGATTCGTTACAAATAATTCATTTATAAAACGAATTTGACCTTGACCTTCGTGTTGACTTGTGACCTTGGTGACGTTGAATGTATGATAAAATTAATCATGTTTCCAAATAATTATCCAGCACTATACATCATCTGTGGGTAGTGTGTGAAGATGCTGTCTTAAATAACCAAATTTCCAGCCTAATCGTTGTCACGCACCTTGCCGATTATAATCATCATGGGTGACCTTGATATTGATGTCAGTTCATCATTTACCGTTAACTACTCCCAGTTCTTAAAGGAGATGAATTAGGAACGACGACTCTAACGACGGGTATGGTCAAGTTCGTGCAAGCACATAATTCATCTTCCATCTCACACAGAGGCTGTATAATTACAAATAACTCATACCAGAAAATATAACCGACAAGGTGTTGAATGACACGCTGTTGAAGATGTTGTTTATCCAGAACATCAATCGTGGTGTCAGCAGATGTACCAGGTGGAACTAAAGACTTCTGAACCTAAGTACCAAAAATTTGTGATGCCTGCATGTATCAAGATTATTTCTATCCATCCTTACATGAATCGTTTGAACCTACTAAATTTGTTCCTCCAAGCATCAATACTAGGTAGTCTAAGCAGATGGAAATGTGAAACATCAGATATCAAGTTTTCAAGAGGTTTAAATGTGAGTGAGTGAGTTTAGTTTTACGCCGCACTCAGCAATATTCCAGCGCCGATCTGCTAATAATGGAGTCTGGACCAGACAATCCAGTGATCAACATCATGAGCATCGATCTGCGCAACTGGAACCGATGATATGTGCCAACAAAGTCAGAGAGTCTGACCACCCGATCTCATTAGTCGCCTCTTACGACAAGCATAGTCGCCTTTATGGCAGGTATGGGTTGCTGAAGGCCTATTCTACCCCGGACCTTCGTGAGCTTTCAAATATGGCCCCAGATCAGGAAGAACTGTATCTACCTCAACAGAAAACATAGATAACATACATGAACTTATTATCATATTATCTTATTATGGATGATCGACGACGGACTATGGGTGACAGCCAGTACAATATATGAGTACATCCTGAGAAATTAACTGGTCATGGTTCTATCTAAGGATTCCGGCTTCTGATCCGAAGGTCAGACCATTATTGACAAATTTCCATTCTGCTGGGCATCGGCCTTAAGTTATCACTGCTAAATGTCTTGGACGAAACGGGAACGTGGTACCTCCAGTACCATGAACCTCCCCCGAAGTGCTTCTTGAACTCTCATACATGTAGTACACAGTTACCAGATTTGACTCTCTAAGATTTCAGCCTCGTCCGAAACTTGGAGAACGAAGTGTCTGTCGTTACTGACACAAATCTCGTTGATGCCATTTTTGCTGTGGACGACTTTATCCACCATCAGCAGGAATGTTTCTACACCAGTGGAATCCAAGCGTTCCACCATCGTTGGCCAATATGAGTGGATATGGGTGAAGGATTATTTTCAAAAACAGTTGGTAGCAAGCTCCACCCATGCAACCTGTCATTATTAGGACGAGCAAGATTCATCCAACCCAGCATATAATCATTTAGTTGACTTGATTGACTGGAAGAGATTTCGTGATTTCCATGTATTACAGATGACGACAGAAAGCTAAATGGTCAAAAATATGTTACGTCAACACCAGGGAATGGCCATAGAATATTGCGTAAAATTAAACTCACTCACTTACCCATTCATGCATGCATCCATAAATGCTTCTCCTCACATGTATCTACCAACATATCTTCATGCATGCATCTACAAATGTTCCTACACAAATGCGTCTACCAATATTTCTTCATACAGAAATCTACCAATGTTTGTTCTTGCAAACACATAGCAATGTTCCTACAAAAATTCATCTACTAAATTGAATGTTTCTTGCATGCATCTACCAGTGTTTCTTCTTGCGTGCATCTACCAGTGTTTCGTAACATATGCCCCTACCAATGTCTCTGTGTACGTATCTACCTTTCTCCAAATATGCATGTGTATAGATATTTCCCCTGTTTGGTATGTATCAAACTTTATTAAGTATTCATGGCTGTGGTATCTCCAAAATGTATCACTCCTTTGTACTATATGTCATGTGTCAATACTCGAAAGCATTCTTCATGGATAAGTTTCTGCAAGCGTTTTTCAAGAAGAGCGCAGCGACTTTAAAAGTATCTTTCGACAAATTCCCAAAGATTTGTATCGTCACGGCTCTATTTTTTTTCACACATTCTCCTTTCATTATCGGCCATGAATCGGTTGATATATTAATCTCCTTCGTGACATGACGACCAAATCATCCCTCCAGTACCTATTTAAATTCAGTTGTCACTAACAAGGCTAGAATTTCCCCTTCAAAATGAAAAGCAATGAAAAATCGTTAAAATTTCAAAGCGAATTCGACTCATATCCCATAAACGAGTCTAATATATATATGATCCTGTATCTACCAGCGTTTTACCTTACAGCGTATTTCAAGATGGCTCATCAATAGCAAATACAAATACGCAAAGTAACTACCTCGTTTGTTATTAAATTCTCCTGTCATTAGATCAAAGAGAAGCTTTCGCGTCCTCGTACATCTAAACCCTGGATTATACAGAATCCATCCTAGAAAATGTTCAGTCCTGAATCAAGACGTACATAGATACGTGCACATTTCATTTGGAGTATATATCGGAGTTGGTCCTTTGATGTTCCATGTACCGTCACAGGCGAACTTGCATTGACTGAAGCATTCAAGACAGCCTGTAGGAACTCTGTATCGAGTGTAGCACTATCGTTATCCTTGTCAGGCAAATCAGTCATTTGTCTTTTCACATTAATGACTGTCAAGTGCGTGTTTGTTTGAGACTGATATCAAACCTCATCAAACCGACATCACTATCAAACAACCCGGAAAGATACTGTGTCTTTTTCTAGACGTTACACGTATTCCATCTTCATCAACCGCTCGCTGAGTTTTTTTCGTTTTCATCATTGGACAAAAGACAGATATTAATCGAGTTTTTCTTCATTCATAAATACTGCGTCGTAACAAGTAGAGATGCGTGTTACAGATATATCGTTGCAGGTTTCCTTTCAGGATGCAATATTGTGCATTGATACTGTCGAAGGTAATTAAAGATTTAAAGATTTATTCGACACACGGGATGAACTCTTCTAGCATCTGTAATGCTGAGTCACTCACGTGAAGATCCGGGCTACAATTTGTCTTCAACGACCCTGCGAAAGCGACTAGCGAGATCAGGTTGTGCGTGTCATCGTATCTCACTAGCTTGGATCGATGCTCATGATATCACTCACAGGATTCTCTGTCCCAGGTTCGATTACTTGCAAGCCGTAGTCGTATAACTTAACCAGAGACTTATTTAGTAAGAAAGACAAAGTATGTTCTCGCCTTGAAACCAAACATCACCGACTCAAAGTTTGGTGATTGTAACAAGTGAAGATCCAGGTTAGAATTGATCCTCAACAATCCATGCTTGTCGAAAGAGGCGACAAACGGAATCGTGTGGTCAAACTCATGATACATGTCATCTTATCCCAACTGCATACATCGATGCTCATGTTGTTGATCACTTGATTTTCGAGTTTAAACTCAGATATGTCCATACCGCCGGCATATAGCTGGAATGTTGCTGAGTGCGACGCTAAGCTACAAACCAATTTGTTGATTGTACATGTTATCGATACACGGGTTGTAAGTTGCTTTGCTACGTTGTAATATGATCAGTGGTTCTGCCTATCCGTGACTCATGTTACCTCATTCAATGTGTTTCCTACAAGACATGACATACAAGGTGTGCAGACTTTACGGTCAAGTGCGACCCATCTGTCCCGGGGTTATAAACAAGGCTCGATTTAATGACCGGGGTGTCTTCCATGTTCATCACTGTCGTCGGCATATCAAGACACACTTCGGCACAACGCGACACCTTCGTACTAACCTGGGTTTCATCAGAGAATGTGTTGTCCATAAATGTTATTTCACCAACGGTTTAATAACATACCTTCATCTTTCACTGTTTTCATATAGGTTATCTTGTATCTTACGTCTTTAGATGTGTTGACAGGCCTGTCAATATTATAAACTATAAGATATCTTAGTGACTTTGATTACAATGCAGAAATAAGATTCGCGCTGGCTGTTTTCTCTGACGTCCGTGCGCCGGAAGTAAGAACCTGGACACTTTCACCCAAACAATCGCCAAGCATTGCTTTACCGTTACATGTCGTACCGTGACTCGGTGGTGCTCGTCTTGTGGAGTTCTAACCTAACCAAGGTTACTCGACCTATGTAGATCTTACCAAAACGAGATACTCGTCCTAAGGACACCTAACCAAACCGATATACTTGCCCTGTGGATATCTAAGCAAGCCGAGCTTGCTCGTACAATGGAGAATCAACGACGCAAATGTTACTGGCTCTACAGAGCTTTGAGCTAGTTGAGTCCCAGGTGAAAACAGGTCACAGCTGCCTAAGCTTCGTGTGGAGTGCTAGAAAGTGTTGTTATCTACCTTAGGTAATTCCCGCTCTATCGTTGCTAAGCTTTCCAGATTGTGTATTTGCTCATGGTTTGTTAATCATCGATCCTTGTCAGTGGAAACTGTGACCTTGATCCCTTAGATCGTCAGTCTTTAGTTATTCTACCCCCACATCATCAAGGGATATGAAAATATGCTTTATTTGAAAAACACACCGTTTGGTGTATCCGGTGACGTGGGCATCAGCCATAGCTCTGGCAATCAGATGGGCATTTGTACAAACAATTCCGCAAATCTGTAAATGGGATAGAAAGATGTAAATGAACGAGTCCATTGAGCACTGCAGCGTCTTACTGTATGCTGCTTTGTAGAACTATCTTGTCAACGTTATTTCATTGATACATGCAGTTGGTTGGTTTTAACGCCGCACTCAGCAATACTCCAGCTATATGACGGCGGTCTGTACATAATCGAATATGGATCAGACAATCTAGTGATCAGCACAATGATAATCGTTCAACGCATATACACGGACTATCATTGAACGAGTACACTGAGGATTCCACGCAGAGGTACTTTCTTGTCTCCACGATAATGTTGTTTAAAACTTTAGGCGTTCTTTGCCGAATCTGTTTACTAAAATGTGGCTCGTTTTTGTTGCCCATACATCAACTTCGATATGTGTTACAGCTGACAAAAAAGGCAACGTAAATGAACAAAAAATAAACACAATCGAGAAGCACGAAAGAAACACAACAGGAAATACGTTAATTTCATTCTAAACTCAACTAAATTGCAAACATGCAGTCTACATGTTACCTAAGCTCATATACATGATATTCACAGGCACATTGTAATAAAATATTAAACCTGAATTTTAGTGCAGTTTCTTACGAAGAGAAAATAATCATGCGACCGCGCGTCACTCAATGCAAGCCATGCACAGGTTCAGCGACGGAATCAATACACCGACACGCAATGCATTCTACAATATGCGTTTTTGTCTTGCAATGAGTCCAGATATTAACCCCATAAGCGAGGCTATTACGGGCGTTGAAACAACCCACTAATTGACAAACAAAACTGAACATTGTCATCTTAAAGTGACATTTGTTTGCAGCTTTGTGAGTCATGTTTTTTCAGCAGATTTGATCACTAGTTCTTTGTTGTTCAGACTCTGGACGATGCTTGAGATAAAAGTGTTATGTGATGTCCGGCGCTCTTCACTGAACTCCGACATGAATCGGAACAGAGCTGCTCTGTGATCGGAGTTGTTCGTTGACTATCAGATGCTCTCGCAATTTCAATCAGATCGTACTATCAGGCATAGAGAGATTGGTTTCAGGGTATGGTATAAATATTCGTTGACGTAGAAATATCGTGATTTGCTACGAGATTATTTATATTGTAGATGAAAGTATGTGAGGTTATTGTCACTACGCACGATTGTAGGGAAGGATGGGGGTGAGGTTTGAATGTGGGGTTAGGCAAGAGGTTAAGCGTTCGCTCGTCGCGATGAAGAATTTTGTACAAGGTACAACATGTAAATGTCATTTCTGCGTCCCCTGCTTTGGCATTGCAGGAATTCGCTAAAAGCTGAGTAAGACCTCTCACAAAGGATTCACTCACAAATGATTGGCTTGATCTGGGATCTGGTGAATCGCGTGGAACAGGCATATAAAAGAGAATAATGCAAGGATGAATGATAGGGTAATAAATGAACTAATGATTGGTGACTGCTGAATGATAAACAAATGAATCAGAGATGAAAAAAATGCTGTATGATTGTACATGCATAATGCCTATTCCATTGATCGGCGGATCAATATAACGCTTGTAGTAGACATCGATTTGAAATGCAAAGCGTGGACACTGGATAAAAAGTGAATGAATAAATACTGATCTGTAGTGAAATCGAAGGCTGTCTGGGAAAATACGAGACATTTACTTGACAGTTTGTATGTTCTGAAACCCTTTATTGAATGAGTGAGAGGGTATAGTTTCATGCCGCGTTCAGCAGTATTCCAGCAATATCACGACGGGGGACACCAGAATTGGGCTTCACACATAATATCCACGTGGGGAATCGAACCTGGGTCTTCAGCGTGATGAACGAACTCTTAAACTATTTGCCTATCCCATCTCCCCTTGATACCTAAGAATGAAGATTTTATGGATATCAACTTCTTTATGAGAGAACACAACGTTTCGGAGTTAATGCTTACTCCTTCATCAGGTGATTGAGAAAGGGATACAGAGGTGTATTTATATGTACAGGTAAAACAATAACAAAGTAACAAGTGGAATGAGTTAACGAAAGCTAGTATAAACAAGCACTGATAGGAAGCCGATAGTTAAGATAACAATGATGGAAGCCAACGGTAATGCATTACAGTTGATTGGATATGTTTACATAACATGATTGGGTGAGCATGTTTACATGAGGGTTGGTGATGTACAAACACAAGTATGTACTCGGGTAGATAGGCTATACATGAATTACATAGATAGAATGTACACAGGTAGATGAGATTAATTTATCAATAAGTCCCAGGCACTTGGTAGGTACACTCCTTGGTCGCGGTTGATGGCTGGTTTCTGTCTCCGGATCTCGATGGCCTCTTGCAGTTTCCTTTGGCGCCAGTTGTTGTTGTTGGTAGATAGTATCCTAGTGTCCTCCCATCGAATTGAGTGTTCAGGGTTCTTGAGAATATGTTCAGAGATGGCCGATTTCTGGTCGAGTTTCCTGACTGAGGTCTGATGTTCCTTCATTCTGGTGTTGATTGGTCTCAGCGTTTCTCCAATGTATAGGTCGCCACAGTTGCAAGGGATCTGGTAGATGCATCCTCTCGGGTTAGGGTGTTCACAGCTGGGTCCTTTACCGTTGGCTTTTAGGTAGGTCTTGATGGTCTTGCCACTGGAGAAGGTGACATCGATGCTGGCTTTGGTCTTGATGAGGCGTGATATTTGATGACTGATGGGGCCAAAGTAGGGTATGGTTACTCTGATGGGTGATGGAGAAGGTTTGGGGCGGGGTTCTCGGTCCTTAAGGGTCTTGTTGATGGTGGCTGTGACGAGCTGGGGAGGGTACCCGTTGAGTGTGGTGAATGTCTTTCTGAGGTGTCTTTCCAGTTCATTGTTTAGGGCATCGGGGTGGCAGAGGGCTTTGGCACGTCTGGTAAGGGTGGCGATGATAGCTTGCTTGACCGAGAACCCCGCCCCAAACCTTCTCCATCACCCATCAGAGTAACCATACCCTACTTTGGCCCCATCAGTCATCAAATATCACGCCTCATCAAGACCAAAGTCAGCATCGATGTCACCTTCTCCAGTGGCAAGACCATCAAGACCTACCTAAAAGCCAACGGTAAAGGACCCAGCTGTGAACACCCTAACCCGAGAGGATGCATCTACCAGATCCCTTGCAACTGTGGCGACCTATACATTGGAGAAACGCTGAGACCAATCAACACCAGAATGAAGGAACATCAGACCTCAGTCAGGAAACTCGACCAGAAATCGGCCATCTCTGAACATATTCTCAAGAACCCTGAACACTCAATTCGATGGGAGGACACTAGGATACTATCTACCAACAACAACAACTGGCGCCAAAGGAAACTGCAAGAGGCCATCGAGATCCGGAGACAGAAACCAGCCATCAACCGCGACCAAGGAGTGTACCTACCAAGTGCCTGGGACTTATTGATAAATTAATCTCATCTACCTGTGTACATTCTATCTATGTAATTCATGTATAGCCTATCTACCCGAGTACATACTTGTGTTTGTACATCACCAACCCTCATGTAAACATGCTCACCCCCTATCGTGTGTTATGTACATCATCCTATCATGCGTAATGTATCACCATTGGCTTCCATCCTTATCCCCAATCATGTTATGTAAACATATCCAATCAACTGTAATGCATTACCGTTGGCTTCCACCATTGTTATCTTAACTATCGGCTTCCTATCAGTGCTTGTTTATACTAGCTTTCGTTAACTCATTCCACTTGTTACTTTGTTATTGTTTTACCTGTACATATAAATACACCTCTGTATCCCTTTCTCAATCACCTGATGAAGGAGTAAGCATTAACTCCGAAACGTTGTGTTCTCTCATAAAGAAGTTGATATCCATAAAATCTTCATTCTTATGTATTTACACTTCTAAATGACATTCAAAGACTTCCCCTTGATACCCTTTAAATGAAACTCCACTGTCTGGACATATCGGTTAGGCCGACGAATGAACGTCTCGACATAAGCCCTTTTCAGTTTTTTGAACCGAAAATACATAAGAAAAGATGTTTCAAATTACAGTGTTCACTAGTACATAGTTTCTTTTAATTCGGCGAAAGAAGATTTAAAACATTTCCTTGATTTGTGACCGCACTGAGTCACTAATCTGTCCCCGCTATCTGTTTAAACATATTCTGTGGCGCGCAAAATGTAAAACAACGGTGAAAATTACACGAACGGATCACTAAAAAGTCAGCGATGACGCTAGGTGAACATGAACGTCGTAATGGCGTCAATGATACAGTAGTTAGCGCAAATTGGGGAAAGTTTCCAGTCTGGTGGTCATGTCGCGACTTGATACCACCGGCTCTCCAGGTGCCTCTCCACTGACCAATGCCCCTCCTCTAGACCATTCACCACGCACGTGCCAACTAACGCTCTCGCCCTCAGGCGATGACCGACTCATTTGTGCACGCGCATTCAACGACTAGTCGCAACACTGCTAATTTGTCTCAGGGGGGAGTCTCGGGTCTATAATTACACCCCGGACTTTGTCCAAACTTAGCTCGTCTCCACCGACTACACATTCATTAAACCCAAGTGAGATTTCCGATCTAATGCGATTTTATATCTTGGACACAAGCGTACGCTTCCACTGATGTTACCGGATTACTGAAGGTCCTCGCGAGGTCATCTGCTTAAACATTCAGACAGCATTACGACTGCCCAGCGTCCGAGCTGTGTAATCACAAGTATGGGTATAACTTTGTAATGAGGTGTTTATCCGTAATATCCGAAACAACGGGAAACACACACGTCTGTCATGGCACCGCCGCCCCAGGTGACACGGCCATCTTGTCGAGCCGACTTGCAATGACATATTTCTAAGTGGCGTCCGAATTAGAACGCGACAACATACGGGCAACTTTGGGATTAACATCATTTCCAAGACGCGTTTAAGCACCTGTATATGAAATGGGTCTTAAATGGATTTAATCGTGTAAAAGAATTGGAAAACGAATTTCAACCAATTATTTCTGATGGCTTAATGTGCAACCCATAATAATTATACTTCTGTGATTGGCAATCTAGAAGTGGGGTAGATGAAGAATGAGTGCTACATGTATGGATATACCTGTATTTAATTAAGCATAGGCGATATTTCCACACAGTTTCTAATGACGTTGTCAAACAGTGGCGGCAACGACATTAGAATCTATGTCGAAACGCCGCCTATACAGAATACAAAAGATGTTTATCTATAAAAATAGTCCTCGTTCTAAATAAAATGATAGTTTGATCGGCATTTTTTAAATTAGAGAGTTAATATAGAAGCATACCACTTTATTAGAAACGACTTCTTGCTACTGCATACAATTATATGTCGATCGTAGAGTCTTATACCGCTATAAAGCTCTACTACGTTAGAAACAAAAAATGTTATTTCTTTCAATGAGATGTTTTTAATACGACTGTCTAAAATGTGTTATTCTATGCGTTTGCAGTGTTCATTGTGTTTTGATATCGTTTGATATGTTTTGTTCAAATCCTTAATTTTGAAGTGCATACTTTCAAGCTCCAGCAATGTATGTCCCACTAAAACGTCAGTGGTCAGCTGACACATATACACAGCGACAAGTCTTCCACTCACAGAAATTAATCATTTTAAATTATGTAGGCATTGTATGCTGCAAAAATCACCAAAAACGTCGTGCGTAGTCGTTGTAGGAAGCTCTTTGAAAAGAATGAGCATGTTTGATTTACCGTAAATGATGTAAAATGTAAACATGAACGCCTGGAGTTACTAGAGTGTAGTGAGTGAGTTTAGTTTTACGTCGCACTCAGTAATTTTCCATCTGCGGTATGGCTGCGGTATGGAAAAAAATCGAGTCTGGACCAGACAATCCAATGATCAACAGCATGATCATCGATTTACGCAACTGGGAACCGATGACATGTGTCAACCAAATCGGCGAGCCTGACAACCCGATAACGTTAGTCGCCTCTTATGGGTTACTTAAGATTAATTTTAATCCTGATCTTTATGGGTTTTTTAGAACAGAAAGTTAAAGTTGACTATAGACACGTTGAATGAGTGAGTGAGTGAGCAGGATTTTACGTCGTTTATAGCAATATTCCAGCAATAGCACATTGGAGGACTACAGAAATGGGCTTCACATATATAGCAGCTATCTTTATGTTGAATCGAACCGGAGCATTTGGTACGACGAGCGAACGCTTTGACCACTGGACTACCCTACCGAAAACCTTTTAAGTCCTCCCGTTTGGCTGACTGAAGAGCTCAAGTAAGTTCAGAAAGACCGGGAATGGTTTACCGCCTGACATGCATGCATCAAGCCCAGGAAGAGATATTCACGACCGGAATCAGATAATGTCGTCGGCGTGTTTGCAGATGCAGCCGACTCAGTGCGCGACAGTGGCGACATTTGTGCTCGGTTATCTGACACCGAATCAATACTTTCATCACATCGTGTAGGTTTTGAACTTTACGACTGTAACCATCCCTCAAGGTGACGTAGGTAGATTGGAGGACATAACTGTCAGTGATACCTTTCGTTTTAGATGCTTATGACGCGCTTAAAGATAGCTCTTGTGGGGGATTGCCATGAGGGTGATGGATAGGATTTTCTGGAAAAAATCCATCAAGGTATGAAATAACATCCCTCCCTCCCACTCTCCCTAACACCATACCAACTTCATCTACTCCCGCAGCAACACCATCACCATCCGACATCACCGCCCTTAGCTCCAGAACACAAGTAATGTAAACATCTTATCTAAACTAAGAAATATTATTACAGTGATTACATAACGTGTATTTACGTCATGTGTACATTATTTGGAACTTTCTATTGCCAAAGCGTCACGGTTCCTGATTTGTAAACCTTGAAGATCAGGGTTACAATTGGTCTACAGTTGTTACACATGCATGTCGTAAGACTAACGGGATCGGGCGGTCAGGCTCAGATGACACGTGTCATCGTGTCCCAAATGCGTAGAACGATGCTCATGATGTTGATCACTGGGTTGTCTGGTCCAGATTCGATTATTTACAGACCGACATCTGATAGCTCGAACATTGTTGAATGCAACATTAAACAACAACAATAACAACAACAACAACATCATCATCATCATCATCACCACCACCAGCAACAACAACACCCAATGGGGACAATGCAGAAGGGTTTACCAAGATCCAGCTTATACCACGGAGAGGTGACATGTGCATTAGACTCAGTTTATCTTGAATTCGAACTCTGTGCCTCACCATGACAAGACAATGCTTTAAGTATCATGTCCGAGATTGTCACTGTAATTTACTCGGTTTAGTCTACAAAATCAGACCTTCTTCAAATCTGAGTTGGCGCATGGCGGCGAAGAAAAAGAACCAGTTATGCAGATGTGCAGAAGCAATCACATGCACTGGCTTAATGAACGCTTGAAATACTGAGGTAATGTGATCGTAGCCCTTGGATCCTGCCATCAAGTCTGACAGCGGTATTCTGAAGACACCGGAGGTCACCGAAATAACTTGCCAACAGCACTTTGATGAATTCCTACAACGATTTTATTGTCAATTCAGTTACACTGGTGTATCTGACAAACACACGGTTCTTAAGTTCAGGATTTTGTTTCAAAGAGGTGGGAAAGGTGCATCTTGCGCTAAACACTATGTTCGTATGTATTCATTAGGTTTAGAAAGCATTCCAGATATATCATTGTTAAACATTATGTTCGTATGTATTTATTAGGTTTAGAAAGCATTCCAGATATATCATTGTTAAACATTATGTTCGTATGACCACAAATACCCCATTCAACCACCTCGCCACTCCCAAAACACCAATACTAGTGTGTCCACTACCAACCCAAAATGAAAAAGCAAACAACCCTCACAACCCCACGTAAAGCAAGAAGAAGAACAACAACAACCAAAACAACAACATACAAAACAAAAACACAAAGGCGTTGTCTATCCATAAACAAATGTTGCTTTTCGTCATACCAGCTTCTAAATATCACGAAAATGACAAAACAAACAAACAAACAAACAAACAAACAACCACACAAACAAGCAAATAACCCGAAAATAGAGCAACAACACAAGACTTGCCATCATTCTACAGATATCAACCTTTTCAGCTTGTGAAGTGCATATGGACGTGATTCGTTAACGACGGATATGAGCACGTCGGTTTGTATCTACTTATTTTCTGGTAAAGGTGACACAGTCACTGGTGACACAGTCACTGCCAAACCAAATGAAATGACTTCACGAGATAATCGTTTCGCTTGTTGCCTCTGTGTTTATCACATTCTGATCTGCTTAGAGTTACGGTTGTGTAAACACCCGAGTTTTATTCACGTTTGTTCCAGATATCCACAAGGATGGTGGATGGTTAACTGAGCGTTATAGTCAGTTTTTTTTTACACAGACAAGTCTTGAAATGAGAGGAATCAGGAAGAGATTACACTGTGTCCATTTTGTTTTCGACAAAAAGCCCATGTCCCATCTCTGATTTGTCGGTAACGTTCATTTCAATGATGTCAGCATCAGTTTGATACCACTGTGTGTCATCAGCATATAGATGAACAGTAAAACTGGTAGATTGTTAGAGATTAGATTGAAATGTCAAGATCCATTCTAATGGTCTCTATACGACATGCGAGCGTATTTAGAGAATGTATTCCACACTGTTTGTGACCACTACCTTGTGAATATCACAGCTGGTGTTATGCTGATTGATTGATTGATTGATTGATTGGTTGGTTGGTTGGTTGGTTGGTTGAGTGAGTGAATTTATTAACTTTAGAAAACATTCCAGATATATCACTGCGTGAAATGATGCTTCTCTCAATCGTTTATATTGTCTTTCACCCACGACCACTAATATTGTAAAGATAAAACTAGAACCACACCCGCAACCATAGGTTTCTGGTGTTCCAAATCCACTCTGAAGACTGACCAGCCACATCTTCAACAGCTGAGCCATCTGTGTTGCCGTCGGCAGTGAGAGCTGGCATGGTATTTCACATATTGTTGTTTTACGTATATTTATGAAGGACACTTAGTATTGCATAAAATATAATTTCAGTCTTTGTTTTCATAGACGTTACTACGGAGAGGGCATGACCAACCAGCCATACATCTTCAAATAATGTTTTCGCGTGTGTTCGAATTGTTTGCCATTTTGCTATTTTCTAGTAAATTGTGATTGTAAATCACCGAAGGTGACAAACAATTTTAACACTGTATATCAGGAAATCTCATTGGTCGTGCGCGCCCTTAACACAAACAATAATCATTGCTTGTCCTGCGTGTTTCACGGGTTAATGCATAATTGACCAGAATGTTTTCTTGAAAAAAACCCACCCATGCAAAATTAAGAAAACCATTATCTATTGTCTGAAATGACATTATCTCTTGTGACATTATCTTTTGTTCTGGGAACATAGAACTCACCATACATATGTCCTTAACTTGGTCATGCCATTGCTTCGGGGAGCGCGATGTTTTTAGTTGACGGAGCTATATACAGTGTCTATTAATCATCAAATATATACAACACAGTCAGAACCACGTGGATTCCTGTTTTACCCAAAGACGTATTTTCTTTGTTCGTGGTTAGTCACTGTTTTTGGGCAGATATTTCTTTATTTCCATGTCTAAAAGGCCGCAACACGATCTGCAGAGTTGTTTCCCTTTGGGTTTTCGGGATCCTGTGTTGTAAGCGGTGACTAACGAGATTGGATGGTAAGACTTGCTGACTTGGTCGACACATGTCACCGTTTCCCAATGGCATAGATTGATGTCCATGCTGTTGATCACTGGATCGTCTGGTCCACACTCGAATATTTACATACCGCCGCTAATCATATGACTGACATTGGACCAACATCTACCAACATCAGTTCCTATGTTATTACTACCACCTGTTGTTTTACCTCGACATTTGGCCACGGCACCCAGTGATACGCCCAATGCTTCCATGTCGCCGTCAGACACGCCTAGATGGGTACAGACAAAACTGGAGATTCAGAACACGCGACTAGGACAGTAAACTGTTCTCGGGTGATTTCGCATTTCATTTTGACAGCTTTAATGGTCGCTCTTCTGTCGTGAGATTTTGGATGGAGCAGCTATGATATAGTGAGGCATCACAACCGGTTGGAGAACACAACATATCATTGGTAATGACAACTGAAATTTGCATTGCTACTGGGTTGCTACAACTTTCAAGGACAGAACCTTTTTGAACCAGAGCAGAGTTATACACACCATCATAGCTGCAATACAGAACGTATGTTGTAAGTCACACCCTATATTGACAGTGAGTTGTTTCTTTATACCTCTTAAAGGCGTGTTGATCTGTCTCCTGTTTCAGGGGATGCCATATACAGTCACTGCTGTCCTTCAGGACATTAGGAAGATGGCACTACGGGTGCTATACACACTATCACAACTGTCATACATAACACGTGACTATTGCCACAATTTGCCACAACATATCTTTACAACCTGTAAATTAACTATTCAGGCAATATCACAATAGACAGGGATTGTCATCCTATGCACAGAGTTGCAGTCGACTTATCTATTTCCACATCTCTCACTACCAGTCGACTTATCTATTTCCACATCTCTCACTACCGATGCAATGGTGTGATACCAACATAGATGCAGTAACATGATATCACAGGGTGAGAAAACACGTCAGTGACGCAAGGAAACTTTTTCAATATTCTCAACCGTAATGACTCCTCCGAGGATGACAGTGGACTGACACTAACACATCGGTGTTATGTTCCAGATCAGATATCATTCTCGTGAAGACTTAGCTGTTAGTTTTCAGACTATTAACTTTGATCCGTTGGAGATTTTGCCTTCATGTGAAGTAATGTGTATCTTTAATTGTATCAGTAGATAATGTTACTAACTCTATTTATGTGAATTCGAGAATACTGTGCATTTCAAATCAGATCGTCAACAAGAACTGGATATGGGAAAGTTCCAAGTACTTTGAAGTGTGTTATTACTAGGCTATTTTGGTAGCTCCTAGTGTCAGTTTACCGATGGTGGCGCGTTTTTATGTCTGTTGCCCATCGCATGTTATTAGGTAATATCTTCTTCAATGACAGTTGCATAAGTAATCGGTCAGACTGTCCACTGATTAGTTTACATTTGTTTACGTTGATTTAACAGTAATATAAGAAAACAATTGTTTGCAAGAAATGTGTGTACTGTGATTTATTGTTTGACGCCCCTCCCACCTTTTGGCGGCGGCAGTCCGGGTATAACTGAGCGTGGACCAGATTATCCAGTGGTCAACAACATGTAAGCAGTTGGGACACAATGGTATGTGTAACCAGACCAGGGAACTGGACCACACAATCTCATTACTCGCCTCTTACGACAATCACGGGGTACTGGAGAACAATTCTAACCCGGCTTTTCACGTGATTAGAAATTGGTTGATTGATATTAGTCAACGACGATTTGATCAAAAATAAATTATTTTTCCTCATGACAGTTTAATGCACGGACGACACCCCAAACGGATGCGATTGTCATTATGTAGCCAAACCCTTAAATGCCATGGCGTTTATGAGATCCACAAATCATACTATTCAAAACGAAAAAAAAATTAAATTTTGTTCCCTGAATGTATTCTTCTGTGAAATCAATAATCGTAGATTCTGAGAGACTCCTTTAAGTTTGCACGTGTATCATTTCAACTGTTTCGTAGCCTGGATATCGCCATGTTTTGAACGAGATGTTCACAGACCGAATTCCTTGAGATCATCGATGTAATGACAACCCCGCCCCCTCCCAGTGTATCACTCCAGTTCAAACATGTATGGGTTTTGGGGCCCTGGGAATAGCCTTGATACGAACACACGACCAATAGATCCTGAGCAACCAAAGGGAAACAACTCCGGCAATAGTGTTGCGGCGTTTTTGGCTTGGTCTCAAAACCCACGAGAACTCTCTGCCTAAGACAGAGAGTCGACTGCACAATTCTGATTAACCACGAACAAGGAAAATACGTCATTGGATTAAACAGGAATCCACGTGGCTATGACTGTATTGTATATACTTGATGATCAATAGACACTGTATATAGTTCCGTCAACTAAAAGTTCCCCGAAGCAATTACATGACCAAGGTAAGGAAATGTGTAGGGTCCATGTTCCTCAGAAGTATAGATAATGACTGGCTTACTTTCACAGGGGCTGCGGAGGGACTGTGCCAAAAGATTTCTGGACAATTATACATTGCTACCCTACAAAACGTGAAGGAAGCAAAATGTTGGTTTGTATTAAACATGCAGATTGGGATGGCTTCCATGCATACACTGTTTGTTCGTCTTGCTGATCGTGTATACGTACATGCACTATGCACTATAAAATACCTAAATGAGAAAGACTATGAACAGGAGTGAAAACCATTATTTGAGGATGTATGACTGGTTGTTCATTCTGTGTCAGTAGTAAATTTTGAGGAACTGGTACTATTCTGAAAGAAGTACAGGATATGAAAAGAAACATAAATAATTTCAACCCTCGTTGAAGGTGTTGCATTAAACTGTGGAGAGTGATGTATCTGGAATGTTGTCTAAGCCTAATTTACTCACTCTCTCAATCCAAATGCAAGAAAACATCCTGAGACCACCAACAGCTGTGATATTCACAGGGTTGTGGTCACATGCAGTGTTGAATGTATGAACATTCTCTAAATACCCTCGTATGTCGTACAGAGATCATTAGAATACAGCTTGGCATTTCAATCTAATCTCTAACAATCTACACCAAACCAATTTTACTGTTCATCTATATGCTGATGACACACAGTGGTATCAAACTGATACTGACGTCATTGAAATGAGCGTTACCGACACATCAGAGACGGGACACGGACATATTGCTGAGAACACAATGGGTTCACAATGAAGTGTCTGTCTTAGAGACATGGCTTTCTGTCTGTCATGGCGGAGTATAGATTCCAGTCTGGACTGAGAGCATGTAGCACCAGACAGGTATGTACAGCACAGTGGAACACTGACACTGATTGAGACAAAACCTAGAATCTGATCATTCCATTCCGATAGGGTTGAAATCGAGTTTGAAAGTGAATACATAGCTGCGTGCACACACATGTGTGGCTGGTTGTACTGGTTATAGTGCTAGCCCTCTAAAATACCATGCTACAGTACAACACAGATTCCCAATTCAGACAGTATAGTGACTGTGAGCCAGTCGGTCCTTGAATATTCACCTAGAGGCCAAGCAACAGGCAGAGTAAGTACCATTTTTTAAAACATTTTTCATATGACACAGTTGGGGATCCAACCCCGAACTTCCGCTCTATGGGAGCCTGTCTTTGAAATTAGGTATGGCCACCAAATATTAACACGTAATTCGCTCCTTTCATACTGTGAATGCCACGTTCGCAAATTTCAAATCCTATTCATTCAAACACAGAAAATTAGATGCCTTAAGGCAAAAAAGCACCTCATAAATAAAGCATAGCATGCGTAAGGGCAATGTTGGGAGAGGATTATTTAAAAATGTTCCATGGACGAAAAAGGCAAAAAACCTGCAAGGTGCGAGTATGAACGATGCATAGATTGAAGCATCCTTTCGTGATCAGAGCTCATAAACTATAGAATTATTTTTCGGAGCATTTACTCTCCAATTAGGCTGTTCCCGGCCTTATTTTTCGCCACACGAGACAAGCGGAAGTAATTACATATGATAGAATCGGAACCAGCATCTTTGTCGTGTGTCGGTAGAAATGAAACCCACTTTCCGACGTCCTTTTTCAATATCGGAAGTATTTAGGCACGCTGATGTGCCTTGTATGAAAATATGAATATGGGACGTTTTCCTGTCGTGCTTGGCATTTTCTACCAAGGAGGGGCATTATTCGTTTGGCTTACTTCTACGGAAGTAGATGGCGGTTAGCTTGGGTCAGCGGATATATGTTTTTCAATGATGATGGGTATTTATTTCATTCGCTGCAAGTGAAAATGATAGTACATTGATTTGAAATGAAGGATCTCGGTTTGACCGTTGTGACCGAGACTCGTATTCATTTCAAAGCATCATGATGAATTTGATAAGATTGCTGGCAGGAAGTAATATATTTGAAATGATCGTGCTTACTGTTCGGTTTTAGCCTTCTTAATAAGCGATCTCTGAAATCGTAATAACACTTATCGACCATTAGACAATTTGCCACAAATTGGCTTTGAATCAAATTTTGGACTAGTCATAATTCTCAGAAATGTGAATGTCTGAGGTATTTTTGAGTAAACCATATATAGGTGGAGTATTGCTAAAAGCGGTGTAAAACCAACCTTGCTCACCCACCCACTCAGTAATAGCTACACGACGGATACGGCTGGATTGTGGTGCACGTTTGTGTACTAGTAAATGTATCGATTGTGCATGAATGCGATCTTCTATTGTTAAATATATAGATTACAGTATTTCTAAAACTGTATTGAGTTAAAACTCATTGAAAACATGCTTAGCTCAGAGATGTACACAGCACACCAAACGTTTCCATAAATAGTCTAGTCGAATTTTTGTGAGTAAAAGCGATTAAACCACATATTTTAGGTAAATGTTCGTGCTGAATACGAATTTGGTGTTTGGTAAGCTCAAAAATGCCTAATATGGTCACAAATTAGGTTCAAAGGTGAACGAGTGCAAAATGCATTTCTAAAGTGTTTTATTTATCATTTTCTATCCATACAAGAGACTTATTTAACAATATATTGATTAATAATGTTGCCACAGGATTTAAAAATGTTAGATGTGAATGAAATGTTGAAGGAATGAAAGATGTGCATTTGCAAATATCTCCCTGACTGAGAAACTTTTAGTTTTGCGTGAAGAGCTACAATTTACGGGCACTTTGAGCTGAAAATGCAAAGCAAGACTGGATCTTTCGTTTTGTCGGAATTGTATTCCAGGCAAACTGTTTAGACCACAAAATTTGCATATAAAATGCATAATTACTTCAAAGGTCAATGAGTGCGACAAGATGCGATGGGCGTATTCACAGGTATGTCACATGTATGCTGTTTCACATCTATGTCAAATGAAATTGCTGTCATTCATGCTCTGTGTTTGATTAATGACTTTAGCAACTTATTTGCCCACGAGAGGGCAAGAGGTACATGTAGGAATCCTATTCGATAATGTGTCAAACAGACAACATGAAGTGCAAAATAAATGCTTACAATCCATGTGCCATGACTGAAAGATTGAGGGTGTACAAAAAGACATTGCACATATTTGGTTTTAGGAATCTTTGTGTCAGAGGATTTTGTTAGTTAATGCACTGATGTTTGTTTCTGGTCACAAGCCTGGTTTTGTCATTTGAGCTTACAATCTCTATCACTCTATATCCAGGAAGCCAGTCTAGTCTGTCTAAAGATACCCTCCACATCCAGACAGAACTGGGCGTCTCTTTCATCTTTGTGGCCACCCAGCACAGGCACAAATTGAGACAGGCTTCCTGACATATGATACAAGACTTCCGGGGTTCGAGACAACATAATGAGGTGAATACTGAACATGCAGCGACCAAGCTTTTACTTCGAGACAAGGTTAGTTTGACACATGAAGTTTCGACACAAAGGCGTTTGACTGCACTAAGGCTCAAGGCTTATGGGATGTATTTGAATAAAAGCATGGTCACGCAGGCAGCAGGTGTCTGTTGATGGGCAACGTTGGGCAAAGTATGTCATTGAGCTCGGACTAAATTGCCTTAAGGCTGCAAAAAAAAATTAAATGTTTCTCGGGCACATGTTTTCCTGAGTGACGAGGGCGGTAGAACATTTTAAAAAAAAACATTTGATAGAACACAAATTGACGAGGGATGAACAGCTTGGAAAGTTTAGCACGTGTTTATAAGTTGTAGATTCAGTCACACTCGCGCTCACAGGCACTCATTCTTGTAGTGGACAAACTGGCTCGAGGAGGAAGCGGCAAAGTCAACATTAATATTTGTAAATGGCAATAAAAATTTGTTACGCGCACAAGTGATGCGCCGATGCCCGACACACATTTCACATTTTTCATTTGGCCCGAAGTCGAACATGTGACAACGTTAAGGGGTGATATCCCTTCCCACTGGCGTATACCGATGCTCATGCTGTTGATCACAGGGTACTCTGGTCTAGATTCGGTGCCATGAAGGTGGAATGTTGCTGAATGCAGTGTTAAACGACAAACAAACCAACCGTTCACAGCTTCTGTTGGGCAGCAGAGTTTAAGGCTTAAAAGATACAGCCTCGGAGATTACCGAAGGTCATGAAGACCCTTAACTGTCATCACTAAAGATAATGTTGATAGAGTAGATCTGGTAAATCTGAGGATTGAACAAGAGATACGGCACGTTGGATTCCATGGCTTCTAAATCCACGTTCATCATCTCTCGTCAGATATTTTGTTGTTTCGTGATAGACTAGTAGTTTTTGTTGAGCGATGGTTACCATGGATACATACTGGGCTTACCACTATCGTTGAGGGGCTAAACAATACTCAACGGATACTAGTATATGTTTCAACAACGTCACGTGTGTAGCATAAATTGTTTTTAAACTTATAGCGAAACAGTCAGCCCCTCACTCTTCTTCTGAGTCTTCCGCATGTATGCACTGAAATAGGTATATATACTATCTCTACTCTTCCACAAACAGTTAGTAAGAAGACGTATTGCATTCAGTTCATATACCATTTCTACCACCTGTTGTTTTAGCGCGACATCTGGCCACGGCGCCAAGTGATACGCTCAATGCTTCCATGTTGCCGTCAGACACGCCTAGATTGGTGCAGACAAAACTCGAGTTTCAGAACACGCGACTAGGACAGTCAACTGTTCTCGGGTGATTTCTCGTTACATTTTGACTGCTCTCATGGTCGGTCGATGCCAATACTGCGTCGTGAGGTTTCGGATGGAGCAGCTATGATATAGTGAGGCATCATAACCCGTGGGAGAACACAACACATCACTGGTAATGGCAACTGGAATTGGGATTCCTACAGGGACGGTAACTTTCAAGGACAGAACCTTCTTGTACCAAAGCAGTACGTATCATCACCTGGCAACAGACTTTTTGATGCATTGTAAAATTTCTTTACCGGCACAGCAAGTAATTTATCCACATATATCTCCGTCATAAATCACGCCAGTGGTCCGATGGTCGGTAACGTGAGTTATCTAATCTTTGATTGAAATTTTGAACAGATTCTTCCGGCTATTTTTTCAGTCATCAGGTGTCATCAGTGTGTCGGTTGATATACACACTATCAAAACCACAAGACATATTATTCTGCTATTGCCACAATGTGCTACAAGATATGTTCACAATCCGTAAGATAACTGTTTAGTCAGTATCATAATGCGTAAATAGGGATTGTCATCCTACACATAAAGCTCCAGTAGACTCATCTATTTCTACAATTCTCATCCCAGATGCAATGATGTGACATCAACATAGATGCAGTAACGTGATATCAGTGGGTGGGAAAAAACACGTTACTCATGCAAGGAAACTATTTCAATATTCTCAACCATAATGACTCCTCCGAGGATGACAGTGGACTGACACTAACACACCGGTGTTAAGTTCCAGATCAGATATCATTCTGGAGAAGACTTGGCAGTTAGTTTTTCAACGATTAACTTTGATCCGTTGGAGATTTTGCATTCATCTGAAGAAATGTGTATCTTTAATTGTATCAGTAGCTTAGGTTTCCTGTCACTGCTACTCACTCTATGTATATGATTTCAAATCAGACAGTCACAAAGAAGTGAAAACAGGAAAGTTCCAAGTACTATGAAGTGTATTATTACCAGGCTATTTAGGTAGCTGCTAGTGTCGGTTTGCTGGTGGTGGCACTTTTTATGTCTATTTCCCAGCTCGGAACATGTTAAGTTAAATCTACCTAATACATTCAAACGCTTTTTCGTCCCTTGGAATTTTTAAAGAATCTTCGCCCAGTATTTCACGTATGCGTGATATGCTTTATTTATGAGGTGCTTTTTACTTTAAGGCATCTGATTTTCTGGATAGGATTTGAGATTGGCGAACGTGGCATCTACAGCATGGAAGGAGCGAATTACGTGTTGATATTTGGTGGCCATACGTGATTCTAAAGACAGGCTCTGTGGTGTGACGGTAAGTGCGTACTCCCGTAGAGCGAATGATCAGGGTTCGATCCCCATCCATGTCATACCAAAAGGCTTGAAAAGTACTTAGTACTTAGTCTGCCAGCTGCTTGGTCTTTAGGTGATCATGAATATTCAAGGACTGACCCGGAGTCATAGTAATGTATCTGTATTGGATATTTGTGTTGTACTGTAGCATGGTATCTTATAGAGGTAGCACCACAATGCGGGCTAGTGGAACGAGTATAAGCAGCCATACATGTGTGTGCTTGTAGCTATGTAAGTCGAATATTTTAAAATTCAATTTCAACCCTATCGGAAAGGAGTGGTCAGACTCTAGGTTATGTTTCAGTTAGTGTCAGTGACGGTTTTAGCTAACATTACAACTTTCCACGTTATGACCACCGACGTTCCTCTGTTTTGGACACGGACCCGTGTAGCTCCGGGGTAGAATAGGCCTTCAACAACCCTATACGACTATGCTTGTCGTAAAAGGCGACTAATGGGATCGGGTGGTCAGGCTTGTTCACTTCATTGATACATGTCATCGGTTCCCAATTCCGCAGATCGATGCTCATGTTGATCATTGGATTGTCTACTCCAGACTCGATTATTTACAGACCGCTGTTATATGGCTGGAATATTGTGGAGTCAAGCGTAAAGCTAAACGTACTCACTAGCTATTGTTTTGGTTACGATTCTAGAACCTACAGGGGGCGGTGGGGTAGGATAGTGGTTGGCGCGTTCGCTCGTCACACCCTTGGTCCTTGTTCAATTTTCCACATGCTCACAGTGGTGAGGCGTCTCCTATCATGATGCAGCTGGTATATTGCCCAAAGCGGCGTAAAGTAATATTTAATCACTCACTAGTAGCTACACCATCAACGCTGTCGGATTGTGTCACCATGTTGATACATCATGCTGCAAACTGTACGGCAAACAAATATGTAATCCTCGTTTCGTTAAATTGTAAATATATCAATTTTGCATGAACGTGAATTCTTCGGGTTAAAATGTATTAATGGATTACACAAGATACCAAAACCACTTTCTAATGCTCTATTGATTTAAAAGCGAAAAGGATGTCTCGCTCAAACATGTACATCATTTAAAACGTTCCCATAAAATCTGATTAAAAGCCAGTACGTGTCGAGTTGCCTAGTGGTCGATAAGTGTTATTACGATTTCAGAGATCGCTTATTAAGAAGGCTATAAACGAAACAGTAAGCACGAACATTTCAAATATATTACTTCCTACCAGACGTTTGATCAAATTCATCATGATATTTTGAAATGAATACGAGTCTCAGCCACTGAAGTTAAACCTAGAGCCTCTTTTCCAAATCAATAACATATAATTTTCACTTGCTGCGAATGAAATAAATACCCATCATCATTGAAAAACATATATCCGCTGACCCAAGCTAACCGCCATCTACTTCCGTAGAAGTAAGCCAAACGAATAATGCCCCTCCTTGGTAGAAAATGCCAAGCACGACAGGAAACGTCCCATATTCATATTTTCATACAAGGCACATCAGCGTGCCTAAATACTTCCGATATTGAAAAAGGACGTCAAAAAGCGGGTTTAATTTCTTCAGACACACGACAAAGATGCTGGTTCCGATTCTATCATATGTAATTACTTCCGCTTGTCTCGTGTGGCGAAAAATAAGGCCGGGAACAGCCTAATTGGAGAGTAAATGCTCCGAAAAATAATTCTATAGTTTATGAGCTCTGATCACGAAAGGATGCTTCAATCTATGCATCGTTCATACTCGCACCTTGCAGGTTTTTTGCCTTTTTCGTCCATGGAACATTTTTAAATAATCCTCTCCCAACATTGCCCTTACGCATGCTATGATTTATTTATGAGGTGCTTTTTGCCTTAAGGCATCTAATTTTCTGTGTTTGAATGAATAGGATTTGAAATTTGCGAACGTGGCATTCACAGTATGAAAGGAGCGAATTACGTGTTGATATTTGGTGGCCATACCTAATTTCAAAGACAGGCTCCGTGGATTAATGGTAAAATCGTGCTCCCGTAGAGCGAAATGTCGAGTTCCATCCCCAACCATGTCATGCCAAAAAGGTTGAAAAGATGGTACTTAGTCTGACTGCTGCTTGGCCTCTAAGTGAATTGTCAAGGACTGGTTGGCTCAGAGTATGTGTCTGAACTGGGTATCTGTGTTGTACTGTAACATGGTATCTTACGGAGGTAGCACTACCGTGAATTTTCAAGGACTGGTTAGCTCAGAGTATGTGTCTGAACTGGGTATCTGTGTTGTACTGTAACATGGTATCTTACTGAGCTAGCACTACAATGCGGACTAGTGGGACGAGTACAACCAGCCACACATGTGTGTTCACGCAGCTATGTAAGTCGTTTACTTTGAAAGTCGATTTCATCCCTATCGGAATGGAATGATCAGATTCTAGGTTTTGTCTCAATCAGTGTGAGTGTTCCACTGTGCTGTACATTCCTGCTACATGCTCTCAGTCCAGATTGGAATCTATACTCCGCCATGGCAGACAGAAAGTCTTCTCTCTAAGACAGACACTTCATTGTGAACCCATTGTGTTCTCAGCAATATGTCCGTGTCCCATCTCTGATGTGTTGGTAACGCTCATTTCAATGACGTCAGTATCAGTTTGATACCACTGTCTGTCATCAACAAATAGATGAACAGTAAAACTGGTTTGGTGCAGATTGTTAGAGATTAGATTGAAATGCCAAGCTGTATTCTAATGATCTCTGTACGACATACGAGGGTATTTAGAGAATGTATTCAACTCTCCATGTGACCACTATCTTGTTAACATAACACCTGGTGTTCTAAAGATGTGTTGGCATTCTGATTATGAATCTCTGGGTAATGTTTATTAGGTTTGTTCGTATTCTTCCTCATTTGGTATTTTCTAGTAAATTGTGCATATCACCGAAGCTTACGGTCAGCATGACGAACACCCAGTGTAAACCAGGAAACAATCCCAGTGTGCACTCTTAATGCAAAGCCGACACTTTTTCTGGGTTAAAGAATGTCATATGTACCAGTATAATTTTTGTCATTGGGGTTCAGCCTTTTCCGCACCCCTGCAGAAATGAAACAGCCATTATCTACAGTTCTGTGGAACATGGACCTTACATATTTCCTTACCTTGGTCGTGTAATTGCCTCGGGGAAGGCGATGCTTTTAGTTGACGCAGCTGTATACATTATCTATTAATCATCACATACAACACTAGCATTGCCACGTGAATTCCTGTTTTACCCGTGGTAAAACTCCGTCGCTCATAGTTGTGCAATGGACTCTGTATTAGGGCTCTCATAGGTTTTGAGATTTTCATTTTCAAGTCTAAAACGCCGCAACACGATTGGCAGAGCTGTTTGCCTTTGGTTTATCAGGATCCATTGGTCGTGTGTTCGGAAACAGGCTAATCCCAGGCTCCAAAGACCGATACATATGTGAACTGAAATGATACACGGGAAGGTTGGTTTCTCATTACAGTGATGATCTTAGAGATTCGATCTGTGAATATGTCGTTCACAATGTGGTGATATTCAGACTACGTAGCTTCTAACACCTGAAATGGCATACATGTGCAAACTTATATAAGTCTCTTGTATTTTCAAAATCTGGGATTATTAATTTTACAGAAGCATACATTCAGGGAACAAAATTTAAGTTTTCCTTTTGAATAGTATGGTTTGTGAATTTCATACGGGTCATGGCATTTCTTAGTTTGTCCACACATTGAGAAAAATCCATCACCTGCATCCGTTTCGGGTATCATCCGCTCATTAAACTGTCATGAGGGGAAGTGATATCATTCTGTTCAAATCGGTGTTGTACCGACATCAATCTCTTCACCAAGTTCTTACTGCGCGCAAATCCGAGTTGGATTTGTTCTTCGGTAACCCGCGGTTGTCGTAAGAGGCGACTAAGGGGATCGAATGGTCAGACTCCTTATTGCGTAGACCGACGTTGATGCTGTTGATCCCTGGATTATTTGGTCCACACACTGAATCATGTACGGAACGCAGCTATATTTGAGTGGCAATAAACAGTCAAGAAACAAAACAAAAATCAAAAAGATAACCTCTTCTCCATCACTTCCCCAGTTCACAGTACAAGTACAACCAACTGGTTTTATAGATTACCTTTAAATCACCGCAAGCAAATATATACTAATCAGTTGAAAGTATTGTGCAATTGTCATTGAGGTACATTTAACATAACATATTCCGTGATGGGAAATAGGCATAAAAAGCTCCACCACCAGTAAATCGACACTAGGTGGTACCAAACTAACCTGGTAGTAATACACTTCATAGTACTTGGAACTTTCCTGTATCCAATTCTTGTGATGATTTGATTTGAAATGAACACTATTCTGGAATCCATATACAAAGCAGTTTGTACCATTAAAGGCATATATATATCTTCAGATGAATGCAACAACTCTCATGGATCCAAGTCAATAGTCTAAAAACTAACACAACTAAGTCTTCACGAGAATGATGTCTGATCGGGGACATAACACCGATGTGTTAGTGTCAGTCCAATGTCATCCTCGAAGGAGTCATTACGGTTGAGAATATTGAAATAGTTTCCTTGCGTGACTGACGTTTTTTCTCACCCTGTGATATCACGTTACTGTATCTATGTTGATGTCACATCATTGCATCTGGGATGAGAGTTGTAGAAATAGATTAGTCTACTGGAACTCTATGTTTAGGATGACAATCCCTATTTACGTGTTATGATACTGACATATTGTGAAGTTGTGTTTAATTGTGACAATGTATGACATTTATGATAGTGTGTATATCAACCGTAGTGGCATCTTACTCATTGCGTGAACTGCAATGATGTTTCCCCGGAAACAGGAGACAATGCGACACGCCCTTAAGAGGAGTTAAGTAAAAACTCAATGCCAGTATCGGGTGTGACTAGCATTTGCCAGGTGCAGACAAGAAAGAGGCAGCGTACTGAATATATCTGACAACCGGTAGATACTGTTCAAATGTCAACCAAAGTTTGCACAACTCTGCTCGCATTACCGACGCTTAACCATCGAACCCGGACATTGTATGAGGGTGAAGTATGTTGGTAGACAACCGGTCGTGCCAATAAAAATATTACGATGCCTCAATTAGTCTGACAGTATCCTCTTTGCCAGGTGATGATGCGTCTGTGCACTGGCACAAAAGGTAGAAGATGTCCTTGGACGTTGACGTCCTATTAGCGTTCCCTATTCCAGTTGCCAATACCAATGATGACTGATTGCAGTGCCTACCTTAAGAAGAATCAGAGGAATAATGTGTAGTCGACTGTCCAATGATAGTATGATTTTGCTTCATATTGTAAAAGCAATTCCTGCTACAAACGTGACGTTGTTGGTTGGAGATTTCAGAAACCAGCTTGACAGAACATACGTTGCCTTCTTGCTTGGTGGGATGTTCGATGTTTCTTATACTTTCACTTTTGTTTAGCCCCAGGTTGATACTGGGCAACCCAGTACGTATCGATAGTAACTTTCTCTGAACAAAACCAACTGGTCTATCGCGAAATAACGTAAATTCTCACTAGAGATGATGAACCTGGATTCAGAAGCCATGGAAACCAACGTGGTGAAACCTTTGTTGTGGCCTGTTTAATCCTCAGAGTAATTACCAGATCTTTTCTATCAACATTATCCTCAGTGATGGCAGTGATGGCAGTTAAAGGTCTTTATGACCTTGGGTCATCTCCGAGACTGTATCTTCAAGTCTTCACCACTGCTGCCCAACAGAGGCTGTGGAGGGTTGGTTGGTTTGTTGTTACTGTCACACTCAGCAACATTCCACCTCTATGGCACCGGTCTGTTCATAATCGAATCTAGTCCGAACCCTCCAGTGATCAAAAGCATGAGCTTCGATGTACACCAATGGGACTGAACATTACCCTTTAAAGTTGTCACCATGTCTGGATTTAAGGCTGTTAAAGTCAGTTCATTCAGTGCGGAAACCAATTTTGTCCATTGTCTGTCAACAGATATCGGTTGCGTGTGACCATGTTTTTCGTTCAAATACATCCCACAAGCCTGGACACTTAGTACAGTCAAACGCATTTGTGTCGGGCTTTGATGTGTCGAGCTATGTATTCAGCTTTCGTCTAAGAATATTGTGTGGAATTCGAACCTCGGATGACTCGAAATACTTACCTAGGCCCCTGCAACTTCGAAGCCAATGTGTTTGACAGTGGCTCATGAAACCATACAAAACTGTGGGGTGGCGTAGTGCTTGATGTGATCGTCACACCCTCGGTCCGGGTTCGATTCCCCACATGGGTACAATGTGTGATGCCCATATCTGGTGTTCCCCGCCGTGATATTTTTGGAATATGGCTAAAAGCGGTGTAACACCATACTCACTCACGCACTAGTTGCTACTCCATAAAGGCTGTTGGATTGTGTTTCTACAATCATATATCTGTACCGAAAAAATCGTTTAATTGTGAAATTGTAAATATATCAATTTTGAATTATAAATGAACGTGAATTCCTCGGGTTAAATTGGTTTAATGGCCTACACATGAAACTAAAAACACTATCTCCTGCTTTAATGATCTAAAAAATGAATAACATATTTCGTATAAAGATGTACATCATTTACAACTCTTCCATAGAACCAGTACGTGTCAAATTGCCTCGTGGTCGACAAGTGTTATTACGATCGCTTATTAAGAAGGCTAAAACCAAACAGTAAACAAGATAATTTCAAATATATTACTTCCTGTCAGCAGTCTTATCAAATTCATCATGATATTTTGAAATGAATACGAGTCTCAGTCACTGAAGTTAAACCTAGAGCCTCCATTTCAGATCAATACCATATCATTTTCACTTGCTGGGAATGAAATAAATACCCATCATCACTGGGAAACATATATCCGCTGACCCAAGCTAACCGCCATCTACTTCCGTAGAAGTAAGCCAAACGAATAATGCCCCTCCTTGGTAGAAAATGCCAAGCACGACAGGAAAACGTCCCATATTCATATTTTCATACAAGGCACATCAGCGTGCCTAAATACTTCCGATATTGAAAAAGGACGTCGGAAAGTGGGTTTCATTTCTACCGAAACACGACAAAGATGCTGGTTCCGATTCTATCATATGTAATTACTTCCGCTTGTCTCGTGTGGCGAAAAATAAGGCCGGGAACAGCCTAATTGAGGAGTAAATGCTCCGAAAAATAATTCTATAGTTTATGAGCTCTGATCACGAAAGGATGCTTCAATCTATGCATCGTTCACACTCGCACCTTGCAGGTTTTTTGCCTTTTTTTTACAACTTTCCACGTTATGACCACAGACGTTCCTCTGTTTTGGACACGGACCCGTGTAGCTCCGGGGTAGAATAGGCCTTCAACAACCATACACGACTATGCTTGTCGTAAAAGGCGACTAATGGGATCGGGTGGTCAGGCTGGTTCACTTCATTGATACATGTCATCGGTTCCCAATTCCGCAGATCGATGCTCATGTTGATCATTGGATTGTCTACTCCAGACTCGATTATTTACAGACCGCTGTTATATGGCTGGAATATTGTGGAGTCAAGCGTAAAGCTAAACGTACTCACTAGCTATTGTTTTGGTTACGATTCTAGAAACTACAGGGGGCGGTGGGGTAGGATAGTGGTTGGCGCGTTCGCTCGTCACACCCTTGGTCCTTGTTCAATTTTCCACATGCTCACAGTGGTGAGGTGTCTCCTATCATGATGCAGCTGGTATATTGCCAAAAGCGGCGTAAAGTAATATTTAATCACTCACTAGTAGCTACACCATCAACGCTGTCGGATTGTGTCTCCATGTTGATACATCATGCTGCAAACTGTACGGCAAACAAATATGTAATCCTCGTTTCGTTAAATTGTAAATATATCAATTTTGCATGAACGTGAATTCTTCGGGTTAAAATGTATTAATGGATTACACAAGATACCAAAACCACTTTCTAATGCTGTATTGATTTAAAAGCGAAAAGGATGTCTCGCTCAAACATGTACATCATTTAAAACGTTCCCATAAAATCTGATTAAAAGCCAGTACGTGTCGAGTTGCCTAGTGGTCGATAAGTGTTATTACGATTTCAGAGATCGCTTATTAAGAAGGCTATAAACGAAACAGTAAGCACGAACATTTCAAATATATTACTTCCTACCAGAAGTTTTATCAAATTCATCATGATATTTTGAAATGAATACGAGTCTCAGTCACTGAAGTTAAACCTAGAGCCTCTGTTCCAAATCAATAACATATAATTTTCACTTGCTGCGAATGAAATAAATACCCATCATCATTGAAAAACATATATCCGCTGACCCAAGCTAACCGCCATCTACTTCCGTAGAAGTAAGCCAAACGAATAATGCCCCTCCTTGGTAGAAAATGCCAAGCACGACAGGAAAACGTCCCATATTCATATTTTCATACAAGGCACATCAGCGTGCCTAAATACTTCCGATATTGAAAAAGGACGTCAAAAAGCGGGTTTAATTTCTTCAGACACACGACAAAGATGCTGGTTCCGATTCTATCATATGTAATTACTTCCGCTTGTCTCGTGTGGCGAAAAATAAGGCCGGGAACAGCCTAATTGGAGAGTAAATGCTCCGAAAAATAATTCTATAGTTTATGAGCTCTGATCACGAAAGGATGCTTCAATCTATCCATCGTTCATACTCGCACCTTGCAGGTTTTTTGCCTTTTTCGTCCATGGAACATTTTTAAATAATCCTCTCCCAACATTGCCCTTACACATGCTATGCTTTATTTCTGAGGTGCTTTTTGCCTTAAGGCATCTAATTTTCTGTGTTTGAATGAATAGGATTTGAGATTTGCGAACGTGGCATTCACAGTATGGAAGGAGCGAATTACGTGTTGATATTTGGTGGCCATACCTAATTTCAAAGACAGGCTCTGTGGTTTAATGGTAAAATCGTGCTCCCGTAGAGCGAAATGTCGAGTTCCATCCCCAACCATGTCATGCCCAAAAGATTGAAAAGATGGTACTTAGTCTGACTGCTGCTTGGCCTCTAAGTGAATTGTCAAGGACTGGTTAGCTCAGAGTATGTGTCTGAACTGGGTATCTGTTTTGTATTGTAACATGGTATCTTACTGAGCTAGCACTACCGTGAATTTTCAAGGACTGGTTGGCTCAGAGTATGTGTCTGAAATGGGTATCTGTGTTGTATTGTAACATGGTATCTTACGGAGCTAGCACTACCGTGAATTTTCAAGGACTGGTTGGCTCAGAGTATGTGTCTGAACTGGGTATCTGTGTTGTACTGTAACATGGTGTCTTACTGAGCTAGCACTACTGTGAATTTTCAAGGACTGGTTGGCTCAGAGTATGTGTCTGAACTGGGTATCTGCTGTGTTGTACTGTAACATGGTATCTTACTGAGCTAGCACTACAATGCGGGCTAGTGGGACGAGTACAACCAGCCACACATGTGTGTTCACGCAGCTATGTAAGTCGTTTACTCTGGAAGTCGATTTCATCCCTATCGGAATGGAATGATCAGATTCTAGGTTTTGTCTCAATCAGTGTCAGTGTTCCACTGTGCTGTACATTCCTGCCTGGTGCTACATGCTCTCAGTCCAGATTGGAATCTATACTCCGCCATGACAGACAGAAAGCCTTCTCTCTAAGACAGACACTTCATTGTGAACCCATTGTGTTCTCAGCAATATGTCCGTGTCCCATCTCGGATGTGTCGGTAACGCTCATTTCAATGACGTCAGTATCAGTTTGATACCACTGTGTGTCATCAGCATATAGATGAACAGTAAAATTGGTTTGGTGTAGATTGTTAGAGATTAGATTGAAATGCCAAGCTGTATTCTAATGATCTCTGTACGACATACGAGGGTATTTAGAGAATGTATTCAACATTCCATGTGACCACTATCTTGTTAACATAACACCTGGTGTTCTAATTATGAATCTCTGGGTAATGTTTATTAGGTTTGTTCGTATTCTTCCTCATTTTGGTATTTTCTAGTAAATTGTGCATATCACCGAAGCTTACGGTCAGCATGACGAACACCCAGTGTAAACCAGGAAACAATCCCAGTGTGCACTCTTAATGCAAAGCCGACACTTTTTCTGGGTTAAAGAATGTCATATGTACCAGTATAATTTTTGTCATTGGGGTTCAGCCTTTTCCGCACCCCTGCAGAAATGAAACAGCCATTATCTACAGTTCTGTGGAACATGGACCTTACATATTTCCTTACCTTGGTCGTGTACTTGCCTCGGGGAAGGCGATGCTTTTAGTTGACGCAGCTGTATACAGTATCTATTAATCATCACATACAACACTAGCATTGCCACGTGAATTCCTGTTTTACCCGTGGTAAAACTTCGTCGCTCATAGTTGTGCAATGGACTCTGTATTAGGGCTCTCATAGGTTTTGAGATTTTCATTTTCAAGTCTAAAACGCCGCAACACGATTGGCAGAGCTGTTTGCCTTTGGTTTATCAGGATCCATTGGTCGTGTGTTCGGAAACAGGCTAATCCCAGGCTCCAAAGACCGATACATATGTGAACTGAAATGATACACGGGAAGGTTGGTTTCTCATTACAGTGATGATCTTAGAGATTCGATCTGTGAATATGTCGTTCACAATGTGGTGATATTCAGACTACGTAGCTTCTAACACCTGAAATGGCATACATGTGCAAACTTATATAAGTCTCTTGTATTTTCAAAATCTGGGATTATTAATTTTACAGAAGCATACATTCAGGGAACAAAATTTAAGTTTTCCTTTTGAATAGTATGGTTTGTGAATTTCATACGGGTCATGGCATTTCTTAGTTTGTCCACACATTGAGAAAAATCCATCACCTGCATCCGTTTCGGGTATCATCCGCTCATTAAACTGTCATGAGGGGAAGTGATATCATTCTGTTCAAATCGGTGTTGTACCGACATCAATCTCTTCACCAAGTTCTTACTGCGCGCAAATCCGAGTTGGATTTGTTCTTCGGTAACCCGCGGTTGTCGTAAGAGTCGACTAAGGGGATCGAATGGTCAGACTCCTTATTGCGTAGACCGACGTTGATGCTGTTGATCCCTGGATTATTTGGTCCACACACTGAATCATGTACGGAACGCAGCTATATTTGAGTGGCAATAAACAGTCAAGAAACAAAACAAAAATCAAAAAGATAACCTCTTCTCCATCACTTCCCCAGTTCACAGTACAAGTACAACCAACTGGTTTTATAGATTACCTTTAAATCACCGCAAGCAAATATATACTAATCAGTTGAAAGTATTGTGCAATTGTCATTGAGGTACATTTAACATAACATATTCCGTGATGGGAAATAGGCATAAAAAGCTCCACCACCAGTAAACCGACACTAGGTGGTACCAAACTAACCTGGTAATAATACACTTCATAGTACTTGGAACTTTCCTGTATCCAATTCTTGTGATGATTTGATTTGAAATGAACACTATTCTGGAATCCATATACAAAGCTGTTTGTACCATTAAAGGCATATATATCTTCAGATGAATGCAACAACTCTCATGGATCCAAGTGAATAGTCTAAAAACTAACAGCTGAGTCTTCACGAGAATGATGTCTGATCGGGGACATAACACCGATGTGTTAGTGTCAGTCCACTGTCATCCTCGAAGGAGTCATTACGGTTGAGAATATTGAAATAGTTTCCTTGCGTGACTGACGTTTTTTCTCACCCTGTGATATCACGTTACTGTATCTATGTTGATGTCACATCATTGCATCTGGGATGAGAGTTGTAGAAATAGATTAGTCTACTGGAACTCTATGTTTAGGATGACAATCCCTATTTACGTGTTATGATACTGACATATTGTGAAGTTGTGTTTAATTGTGACAATGTATGACATTTATGATAGTGTGTCTATCAACCGTAGTGGCATCTTACTCATTGCGTGAACTGCAATGATGTTTCCCCAGAAACAGGAGACAATGCGACACGCCCTTAAGAGGAGTTAAGTAAAAACTCAATGCCAGTATCGGGTGTGACTAGCATTTGCCAGGTGCAGACAAGAAAGAGGCAGCGTACTGAATATATCTGACGACCGGTAAATACTGTTCAAATGTCAAACAAAGTTTGCTCAACTCTGCTCGCATTACCGACGCTTAACCATCGAACCCGGACATTGTATGAGGGTGAAGTATGTTGGTAAACAACCGGTCGTGCCAATAAAAATATTACGATGCCTCAATTAGTCTGACAGTATCCTCTTTGCCAGGTGATGATGCGTCCTTGCACTGGCACAAAAGGTAGAAGATGTCCTTGGACGTTGACGTCTTATTAGCGTTCCCTATTCCAGTTGCCAATACCAATGATGACTGATTGCAGCGCCTACCTTAAGAAGAATCAGAGGAATAATGTGTAGTCGACTGTCCAATGACAGTATGATTTTGCTTCATATTGTAAAAGCAATTCCTGCTACAAACGTGACGTTGTTGGTTGGAGATTTCAGAAACCAGCTTGACAGAACATACGTTGCCTTCTTGCTTGGTGGGATGTTCGATGTTTCTTATACTTTCACTTTTGTTTAGCCCCAGGTTGATACTGGGCAACCCAGTACGTATCGATAGTAACCTTCTCTGAACAAAACCAACTGGTCTATCGCGAAATAACGTAAATTCTCACTAGAGATGATGAACCTGGATTCAGAAGCCATGGAAACCAACGTGGTGAAACCTTTCTTGTGGCCTGTTTAATCCTCAGAGTAATTACCAGATCTTTTCTATCAACATTATCCTCAGTGATGGCAGTGATGGCAGTGATGACAGTTAAAGGTCTTTATGACCTTGGGTCATCTCCGAGACTGTATCTTCAAGTCTTCACCACTGCTGCCCAACAGAGGCTGTGGAGGGTTGGTTGGTTTGTTGTTACTGCCACACTCAGCAACATTCCACCTCTATGGCACCGGTCTGTTCATAATCGAATCTAGTCCGAAACCTCCAGTGATCAAAAGCATGAGCTTCGATGTACACCAATGGGACTGAACATTACCCTTTAAAGTTGTCACCATGTCTGGATTTAAGGCTGTTAAAGTCAGTTCATTCAGTGCGGAAACCAATTTTGTCCGTTGTCTGTCAACAGATATCGGTTGCGTGTAACCATGTTTTTCGTTCAAATACATCCCACAAGCCTGGACACTTAGTACAGTCAAACGCATTTGTGTCGGGCTTTGATGTGTCGAGCTATGTATTCAGCTTTCGCCTAAGAATATTGTGTGGAATTCGAACCTCGGATGACTCGAAATACTTACCTAGGCCCCTGCAACTTCGAAGCCAATGTGTTTGACAGTGGCTCATGAAACCATACAAAACTGTGGGGTGGCGTAGTGCTTGACGTGATCGTCACACCCTCGGTCCGGGTTCGATTCCCCACATGGGTACAATGTGTGATGCCCATATCTGGTGTTCCCCGCCGTGATATTTTTGGAATATGGCTAAAAGCGGTGTAACACCATACTCACTCACGCACTAGTTGCTACTCCATAAAGGCTGTTGGATTGTGTTTCTACAATCATATATCTGTACCGAAAAAAATCGTTTAATTGTGAAATTGTAAATATATCAATTTTGAATTATAAATGAACGTGAATTCCTCGGGTTAAATTGGTTTAATGGCCTACACATGAAACTAAAAACACTACCTCCTGCTTTAATGATCTAAAAAATGAATAACATATTTCGTATAAAGATGTACATCATTTAACACTCTTCCATAGAACCAGTACGTGTCAAATTGCCTCGTGGTCGACAAGTGTTATTACGATCGCTTATTAAGAAGGCTAAAACCAAACAGTAAACAAGATAATTTCAAATATATTACTTCCTGTCAGCAGTCTTATCAAATTCATCATGATATTTTGAAATGAATACGAGTCTCAGTCACTGCAGTTAAACCTAGAGCCTCCATTTCAGATCAATACCATATCATTTTCACTTGCTGGGAATGAAATAAATACCCATCATCACTGGGAAACATATATCCGCTGACCCAAGCTAACCGCCATCTACTTCCGTAGAAGTAAGCTGAACGAATAATGCCCCTCCTTGGTAGAAAATGCCAAGCACGACAGGAAAACGTCCCATATTCATATTTTCATACAAGGCGCATCAGCGTGCCTAAATACTTCCGATATTGAAAAAGGACGTCGGAAAGTGGGTTTCATTTCTACCGAAACACGACAAAGATGCTGGTTCCGATTCTATCATATGTAATTACTTCCGCTTGTCTCGTGTGGCGAAAAATAAGGCCGGGAACAGCCTAATTGAGGAGTAAATGCTCCGAAAAATAATTCTATAGTTTATGAGCTCTGATCACGAAAGGATGCTTCAATCTATCCATCGTTCATACTCGCACCTTACAGGTTTTTAAGTGTTTTTTCGTCTTTTCGACATTATTTGGTGGCCATATCTGATTCACAATGACTGACCCCATGATATAATGGGAAGGGCATACTCAGCTAGCGTGGAAGGTCGGGGTTCGATCCCGAACTGTGTCATATCGAAAAGGTTTTAAAAGATGGCTCCTACCCTGCCAGACCCGTGAAGGTCCCGGGGTAGAATAGGCCTTCAGCAACCCATGCTTGCCATAAAAGGTGACTATGCTTGTCGTAAGAGGCGACTAACGGGATCGGGTGGTCAGACTAGCTGACTTGGTTGACACATGTCATCGGTTCCCAATTGCGCAGATCGATGCTCATGTTGTTGATCACTGGATTGTCTGGTCCAGACTCGATTATTTACAGACCGTCGCCATATAGCTGGAATATTGCTAAGTGCGACGTAAAACTAAACTCACTCACACTCCTACCCTGCCAACTGTCCGCCATTTAGGTTAATTTACAATGACTGGTCGAAGTCAGAATAACATGTCCGCATTGGGTATCTGTGTTGTACTGTAGCACTAAAAACGGTACAGTCGAACTAGTACAAACAGCCACATATGTGTACGGATATTACTATATCGAGTACTCTGGAATTCGAATTAAACCCTATCGGAATGGCGTGATCAAACTCTTAGTAAATCAGTATTATCAATTCCCCGATGTGGTGTATATTTCAGCCGTGTGCTACATGTTCTCAGAACGCAGCGAGGTAGGTAGCCTAGCGGTTACAGCGTTGGATGGCAACGCCTAAGACACGCGTTCGAATCCTCAGGTTCGATTTACACTAACCTTGAACAAATAGGTGCAGAAGATAGAATTTTATGGATATCACCAGATAAGCATTATCCAGTGTTTGATTGTGTATTTCTCACCTATGGGATGTACTTCAGGGGTAAAGGATGATCGGAAAAGAAACATTGATAAACCGAAGTGATGACAATCCTTTCACTCATCAAAAGAAACCTCTACTACAAGTAGATCTATTGTACGATACCGAACATGTTACGAGCAGGTATTTGCGAGTCAGTATCATGTAGTACTGACACCTGGTGTTAGAAGAAAAGCGAGCGTATCCTGCGCTACCAATAGCTTCAGTCACGGAAAGATACTGAGACAAGCCAATTCTCATCCAAGTATCTAAGCAAATGAAATAATGAAAAACCTACAAATAAACAAACAAACCAACAAACAAAAAAAAACCAACTAAAAATAAAAACAAAACAAAACAAAACAAAACAAAAAAGACCAAAACGCCATCCCCTCCCCCGCCCACAAAAAAGACAAAAAAAAAACCAAAACCAAAACCAAAACCAAAAAACAAAACAAAACAAAACAAAACAAAACATAACAAAACAAAACAAAAAGAATAGGATAACTTGTAAAATGAAGAAAAACCTCTAATGCGTGAGACATTACATAAAAATACCCTAACATATACCCGCAAAACACGATAAAACACTCAAAAAACACTATATTGTCTTCAGTTATTGTGTGTGGCTTTCGGTATCGTGGCTTGGGTCAAACATATTCACGTACGTTGCGTGCATCCAACAACCGTAAATGCAGAAGTCGATGGCGGTGTAACGGTGAAACGCACGCCTCCTCGCTCCCTCCTTCCCTAGCTCCCTCCCTCACTCCTTTGTGCTGAACGGTTGAGTAGTTTTTTAAAAACCGAAAACTTTCACAATGTGTGTTTACGGTATGCGCACCCCAGGTACAGGCAATGTGAAATTTACATTACAAATGTTTAAGCCTGCTATTATTTTGAACTCTTGGTATCATCTCAAACTCGTACTTCACGTTTCTCCATAGATTACAAAAAACAAAAAAGAAACATGCCCTTCGAATGTCACTTTATTTTAGAGACATTTTATTGACATTTAAAATTGTCAATTTTTAAGCATAAGTGACACATTTACGAGTCTGTTTCTGAATTTTGAATTTATGTAACATGCGTTAACATGCAACTGTTTTGCTAAACAATTATCACTGACAAAATTACACCGCGTAAACAGATGGAAGACTCATTATAGTTATAAACAACAGTCATCGCATTAAATGTAAGGCAATATAGAAATCATTATGCTGTGTAGATAAATAGGAAAATAAAGTAGACACATGGATGTAGGATTTGACCTAAATTACAAAAGTTTACCAGGCGTTATTAGATTAGATTAGACTCACGGAAAACAGTACCCTGAAGGCGAAAACTACGAGCACGATAGGATACATGTTGTCGGGGCAACGGCGGTGAGACTGACCTTGATCGAGGTCGTTGTCAGGGACATTTCTGTCCCGGGAAACCCCACCTTCAAGCTAACAGAATCAGTGGACCAATTATTGGTTGGGCTGCCCGTGTTTGATAACGTGTTCATCAAGACAATCAGCCATGTGGATTTTAATTACAAGATTACATAATTTGTTATTATATCCGGTTATGTTATCTTTCTGTCGATACTGGCGATAGAAGAAGATCGGATCTTTTACTTGTGGCAAGTGTTGCACGTAATTATTGAGCATACTTTACTACATCTATGCACGAGTGTGTGTTGCTGCTTGAATTAGTCTCCGTTGAAGCAGATGTAGATAGACCGAATGATGTATAACTCCGAATGTAAATCCGTGTATATGTATGTCATCAACAGAACAACCAGCCTTTGTATACATCGCCACTGATTCTTAAGCATTCTAGCAACGTATGGAAACTTCGCGATCGGCCTCGTGTTTACCAACAGTCAAAAACACATAATCATACACAGAAGAGTGCCTAAGGGGAGGCAACTCTAAAGCGCTGCCTTAAAGGCATGCCGCTAAAATACTATTACCGTGATACGAAATGTGACACATAATAACTATCACTCAAAACTCTAAAAATTCCCAGTTAGTCTGTAGTACAGACCCTCAGGCAAATATATCCAAGAAAGCCCATGAAGGTCTAGACAATATGGCAAAGATTCCCTTAGCTTCTGAAAAAAAGTCTCAGGGTTTCATTTCATAATGTTATATTATGAACTTTTTTCAGTAAGTTATGTTCGTTTCAGAGGCTAGTTGTTAGGCTATGACCCAACAATAACTATCACTTAATCAATAATAATACTAATTACAGAAAAGACACTCTCGTAACAAATGAAAAACGACACAGTGATAGGCTTCACACATTGTATCCATGTGGGGAATCGAACCCGGTTTTCGGGGAGTCCCGCGAACGTGTTAATCACCCTCGCCATGCCCGATGCTTTCAAACACGACTGATTTCGTCTGATTCTGAATGAGGGTAGGAATCTCGTATGGGACGTAACCTAACAAACGTACTAGAATCTGTACTTCCCAGAGAAAGTGCCATCAGAAATAGAGCATATGCTATATTTTGCACAGAGCAGTCTGAACCCACTGAAACGGAATAATCAGACACCGAGGAGACCAAACCTTTCCTATGCCAGTCGAGTAGAACAGCAGGCAGGGATGACCCATCTATCATAATCTTCAACGGGTCCATAGCCGTGATCAGCATGTCCTGTCAGACCTAAGGGACACAACTCGGGGGCAAATACCCGGCAATCCATAATCTGAAGTGTGTTAAAGTGCGATAACAAAACATACGTTTTATTCGAACATCTGTTATCTTCGGGTTCGTTATATTCAAAAATGACTTCCACTACTTCTGAAGCTGAGGAGAAGTGGCTGCTTTTCTTGCTTTTATGATTTTGTTTCTAATGGACTCAGCATACACTTCAAATTTCACGATTAATTACGATTCAGAACTCGTACAGCAAAACATGAAAATCGATGTTTGCTTCAAAAAGTCGAACAAAGACGAATATCATATGCCATGAATGTCAATACAAGAAGAACCTACACCGCATGTTTTAATACAAAACATGTTTCGATAAACAGGTCTACGCAGGCGGTGGTCATGAAAATTATTGACTTCAAAATGGCATCCTTGTATCCTTCAAATATAACCTGTCAAACGAGATCTAATTAAGGAAGACGATATTTCATTTCTTGGTTCACATGCCAGTCGTAAATCAAAAGAATGGTTAACATTGATGGATTCATGGAGCATTTTTAATTTCTTTTAGGACCTAAAACGTGGTTACCTTGCGTGACCCTTGGCATGGAATGAGGGTTCTGTGTAGCCTTCCTGTAGTGCTGCCACCTGGCCCGTTCTTGTCACGCCCATTTCTTCGACTTGTAGGGTCACTTATGAAACCTGCCCCTGTTCAAACTCAAAATGGACACATTTTCTCAATCTGCAGTCTAGCCATGTTCTGTCCGATTGTATCCATAATTTGGTGATTCGTATCAGGATTCCAGATCGCGTCTGGTATTGCCAAGTCTCCCATCACTCTTCTTCTGGTTTTGCATTATTCCGTCCCGTATCATACCCTCTTGCAGTACTCCGTTTCGAATTACATCGTCTTGCATTACTCCATCTGGTATTACATCGACTTGCATTACTCTGGTATTTCATCCTCTTGCATTACCCCTGCTGGTGCTCTGACGTCTTGCATTATTCTGCTGGTATTGCATCGTCTTGCATTACTCCATATGGTATTACATCGACTTGTATTACCCCTGCTGGTATTATGACGTCATGAATTATTCTGCCTGGTATTACATCGTCTTGCATTACTCCGTCTGGTATTACATTAATCCGCCTGGTATTACATCGTCTTGCACTACTCCGTCTTGTGTTATATCGTCTTGCATTACTAAGTCTGGTGTTACATCGATCGTCTTGCACTACTCCGTCTTGTGTTACATCGTCTTGCATTACTAAGTCTGGTAGTATATAATCTTCTGTCGAATATTTTACCGTCTTGTATTACTGGGGCGGGTAATAATTGCGTTGTTTTTCGTTATTCCAGTTTTCGTTCCCCAGTCTTGCATGGCACTGCCTCATAAGTCGTCCCTTTAACCATTTGCCTAGCAACTAGATAACTGACATAAGAGATTTGGTTCATATAAAGCAAGCGTGGAGACAATCAAATCTTGGTACTCGATCTGTATTACACACTCTGACCACACAGTACCCTATATTATAATATATTATAATATATTATAATATATTATCGACTGTCACGACAATCATGATTTACATATCGCCTATTTAACCCTCATTAAAACATCAGGCAATAATGGCTTGCTAATGATTTCATGGATCAACTGAAAGTACTCACCATAAACTTTTGGCATTTGTCGGCGATAAATGATGAAGAATTAACTTTTTTAGTCGATAAAATGTAAACTATATATCACCCAGTCCAAGTGTCAGAACTAGGTAATTGGTACGTCTTCAAGGTATTAATCAAATTGGGAAACGTACGGCAGAAAACACTAACGCAACATCGATCATGAAATAACAAGCTGATACAAAGTTAATTAAGACATGAAAGAAGCTTACCCCATTTACCGACACCTGTCACGTGGCAACAAACCAGGACGAGTGCAGGTATAATATATATCTAGAATTCTCATTTGGTGAAATGAACGACATAAAATCTACATTTTACACGTGATTTATCTTCGCACAAGCCATCAGCTTACGCGTCCTGAAGGTGTTTCTCTTTAACAGCATAAAAAAGTAACTGAAAAATGAAAAAAAAGTATTACAAATGTTAATATGAAACATGATGCGCCAGGAATCAATGCACAGTCACGTTGAATAATGCTTATTTCGTTTCTGTTTGTTCGTTAATTAAGTGAAAAAAATATTAGTTCTGGATGAAAAAATCCCTGATTCATTTAGTAGACATCGAATTCAAATGATGTTTTTGAATACTGGGCAGGTAATTGATTCCTTGAGGATGGGGGACGGTAACACATACATAAACACGCACCTTCGCGCAAAAAGTAATCCAAGCATTACAATCTCAGATAGAAAAATGAGTTTTTTTTATTCAAGAGGATTATGTTGCAATAGTCCACTCACTATTCTAATTGTGCCAATATTCAACAGTAGGAAAAGGCGAAGTCATTCATCTACTTTTCAATCGAAGACAAAGAGGGGGAAAATACGTTTGTTAAAATGTGAGCAGTAGATAAATTACCTTTCGCTCCCTGGAGCTGAGACTTACACTGCACCCTGTGGAGCGATTAAACTACAGTTCATTGCAAACACGTGGGAGGCAGCACTGGTGTCCTAGGCGGAGGAATCACGAGGTTTGTCAACTTTTCTGTTACAAATCATAAGAAAAATCTCATCACCACGAAGAACGGAATGGCGACGTTTAAAGTATCATCTACAGAAGAAAATTAAAAATATTTTAGAATACAGAATAATCATGGTTTATAGTCGATGATGAGTGAGTGAGTGAGTGATTGATTGATTGAGTTTGGATGAATGATGCTTTATAAATATTCTAGCTGCCAGTGTGAGAGAGCGGGTCAGAGACGTTTACCAATTTGAAGAGAAGCAAGAACATGGACATGGTTCCAACAGACCAAGCTGGGATTCGCACCTCCATTCTAGCACACCAGATATGCCACATTATCAAGGCAACTCATTCCATGGAATATCGGCGTATTACTCAGCACTTGGTGGTTGTTCAAATGATTCAGAAAGATCATCTCGTGACATGATATCCTCTTGAAGACGTCACATGTGGCTCCGGCATCTACGGCGTGGCAATTTGTATTAAAGGTTGTGTCCCTTGGATAGCCGGGAACTTGTGAAATAGTGTTCGAGTCCCGAAGTCCCATGTTTCTTGGTTTCTCAGGCCGTGCTCGCTGGTTTCACCATGGTGGTAAGCACCACAGTAAACTAAAGTGACGTACCATTACTGGATTACTCTTCAAAGAAGTGGGCGCGCGGTGGTGTAGCATTGTGGTTAAAGTGTTCGCTCTTCATGCCGAAGACCCGGGTTCGAATATCCACATGGGTACAGTGTGTGAAGCCCATTTCTGGTGTCACCTGACGTAATAGCTGAGAAAAAAAGCTCTAAAAGCTACGTAAGAAACATTCACTCACTGTTCGAAGAGGAGTTAAACACCCGATACTCCAACAGAAACGCAGAGACGAAGTCACTAGTCCCAGTTAACGCTACAAACCAAACCGAAAAATCTGTAAATGTCAAGGAGTAATCAATAACTTACATTCAACAGCAGAGCTTAAGGTTTACAACAAAAAATGAAGTACAATGCGTCAAATAAGTCGCAGCAGGAATGGGTAAAATGATCTAGAATTAAAACCTGTGCGTGTGCACTCACGAATGTTGAGAATATTGACACTGTTGAATGTCTTGAAATATGACATCTCAGCTTTTTAATCCAGAAGCGTGTCAGAAGCTGACAGAATTTCGGGTTTGGTAAGTATGTGCCAACATTTTGTGAATTAGAAACAAGCAGAGGAAGGACCCGAATGATACTCACTGCTATGGATACCCACTCTCAACCAGAAACTTTCAGAACGATCAAACCTGGCTTGGTCACAAAAGACTATAGCATCGAGAACAAAGCCGTTGTAGAATGCTCCATTCGCTGTAGTTGACAGTCGTTCACATCTGGCCACTTCAGTTATTGATATATTTACACGAGTTATCTGATGCCAGTGATAGCAAATAGAACCAATCCACAAGTTACATCAGCGACACATCAAAAGTAACACACGCACGCACGGACGCACGCACATTCTTCTTTATGCGTATGTTGCCTGTAATCAGTTCCCTCTGTCTTCCTAATGATAGCATGTCCTGTCCTTTTCAAACTGAACATGGGGATGGGGTGGGGGGTGGTAGCATAAGGGAGTGAAAGGGGAGACGAAACAGGAGGTATTTCCCCCGTACATCAAAGCATCAACTGATACCGTCCTTTAGAAGGTGCGTGAGTACGCGTTTTCACAATTTGCCAGTAATCTGAATAAGAACCATTAGGTGTCGATTTTATAGATTAGCCGTGGTAGCATAATCGATAAACATGTGGTTAAACGGTAAATATTTCAGCGGATTAACAAAACAATTTAAATGAATCACATGCTTGATTCCGGCTGAACGAACAAAGTTAGCGTTACATGCCGCTGTCCTCTCCCAATAACTCATCTCTCAAAGCACGGCCATGAATTAAAGATCCAAATAGCCATTACGTCAACAATGCGACCGACACCTCTCAACAGAACGATGTCTAGACAAAGCAGAGCCTTCAAAGGTCATTTACCCAAGGGAGGTCACCCTGCGTGCACTGATTCTCAAGTGGGCAATATTTTGCGCCTAATGGCTGCGGTCTTTTTCGCGCTGCATTCTGTACGGGTGTGGTGACAGTGCGAGTGGTCATGTCATGGAACGTGACAAGACGATTTCATGTATGTTCATAATCAATAAATCAATTTCATGAATAAATCGATATTTACGACGACTGAGTTCCGTAATGACTCTTTATGAGGTGATAAAGCCTATTCGTTTGTTTGCCTTTGCTTTCCGCACCGCTCACCTTTGTTCCAGTTGTGGCCAGCTGTCTATAAATAATCGAATCTGGAAGACAATTCAGCACGTGACATAACGATCATCGATCGGAAATTTGATATGATGACGTGTATCAGCTAAGTCAGCGAGTGTGACCACCCGATACCGTTAGGCGCGATAAGCATGGGTTCCTGAAAACCGATTCCAGCACGGATCATGGGTCTCTTAGAAGAACCAACGCCAGCTGATGTGGAGATAGGAACATAAGGAATTATTAACGCTGTTGTTAATAAAACCAAGCGTAGTACTCTCAAGTTTGATTAATCTCGTGCTGCGTTTATGAAAGACGTCAAATGAAGTTTGTGTGTAGACGGTGAGAGTGAGCTCAGTTTAACGTCGCTTTTAGCAGTGTTCCAGCGATATCCTGCCTGGTGACAACATACACAGGGTTGGCACACTATAGCCATGTAGGGAATCGAACCAGGATCTTCGGCGTGACGGACGAACACCCTAACCATGAATCGTCTCCTCGTGAGGCGGAATGAACGGGTTCGTTCTCACCCTTTGAAAGAAACATTTGGTTGCTTTGTTTTTAAGACCACTTTCAGAAATATCCCACTATATGACGGGAACATGCGCTATATGACACCAGGATGTAGATAGCAGATCCAAAGACAGACAATCCAGTGATCAATATTATAAGCAAATGTTAAGACACCAAGACAACTATCATTGCCGGAAAACGTTCTGGGACTATCGAATAACACAACAGACCCTCTTTTCCAGGTCAAGGAACAGCATCCGCGCACAGATGAGGCTTGGATCCCCTCCATGACATTGTCAGTTCACAAACGAGGGTAGAATTGGACACCAGGAACTGTAACGGATCGGACAATCCGATTCGCTGAACTGGAAGATTCCAAGCATGACATGTTATACAGCTATGGTTTTTGTTAGTAATTTCAGATTATTTAAACATCATGGTGGCATACACGGACCACATGGATTCACTTTACCTAACCTACAAAAACATACATAATAATGAGATTGAATGTTATTGAAAATCAGTGAGTGAGTCCGCCTCCAGCGTTTGCTCTATAGAGTTGTGGCCCTTGGAAACCTGTGCCACCTGTCTGAGATTTTGGAACAAAATATCTCCGAACCAAGACAGGTGTGAAGCAACACAGGTTTGTACCCAGGTCTCTTCGGCGACCTTCTAAAAGAGTTCTCATGGCGCCAGGTTCTGCCACTGTACGCGTTAACGTCGTGATTCATTTGCAGGGCTCATGAATTGATGAGGAAGCAATATTCCTTACATCCTCTGTAAAAAGGTTGCATTTGTTATAAGAAATATTTCCTGCATTTTGCAAAAGACGTTTTCGTCGAAGCAATCAAACTTTCCGTAATTGATGACAAAATCCGACACATTTAACAGCTGCGTTAAAAAGCGCGTGAAAGATTGTTCCACATAACCTCAGTTGTCTCGCCTTTCGCCATCTCTCTCATTACGTTTTTAAAAATATATGAAGCAAATGAAATTTTAAATGGTAATATAAGAAATTAACACCCCGACTGACAGATATAGACAAGCGTAAATGATGGTGGAATGACGGCCTGGGTTTACACCTGGTAACGGTTGCACCAGCGACTGAAGGGCTCTCTCAACCAATCTTCACGGCTTCGCGAGGCTGCGTTTCGGCGATACTGACAGTTCAGAGGTTTAAATGTGTTATATAGCTATAATGTGAGAGACTGAGGAATTCACTGGTAATTTCCTTTGAAACTATATTTTGACAGCCTCAGAGCATTTTACAGAAAATATTATCGAATGTCGAGTTGAATCGTAGCCTGGCAGCTGGGATGTTTGTTTTTCAAACTCAGAATTATCTCAGGCACATGACAGCGGTATGTAAATGATAGAATCTAGACCAGGCAATCAAGTGATCGACATCATGGGCATCTATCTACATACGGTGGCACGTGTCAGCCAGCCTGACCACCTGATGCTGTTAGTCGCCTATAAGGACAAGCATGGGTTACTGAAGATCAGTTCTTACCCGAATATTTGAGGGTAGGGGTGTTAGAGGTGGTTGAGTTAGTCTTCCTTTAATCTATATTTTACAGCTTGATACCAATGTACAGAAAATGCTGTCGAATTTCGAACAGGTTCGTATCCAAGCAGTTACAATCATAGTTGGTTTGAATAACTTTGATGCTTCACGCAGCATCATCAATGATGAGTCCGGGCTATATAATTAATCCAGTGATTTATGTTTTGTGTGTCGGTCGACCTCGTTGGAATACGATAGCGTGGAATCCATCAAGCTTGGCTATTCACCTGTTACCACATGTATGGTGAAGAATTTAAACAAAGCGACATTGGTGACCGCATCCATGGATTGTCTAGTCCAATCTCGATGCATAGACTATCATTTTATTACTGAAACGCTGTTGTGTGCGGTGTTCTACAAATAAAAAACAAACGAACGAATGAATGGAGGAACGAACAGACTGGGAAACGGCAGGTGCACTGCTTTGATTGACCGTACGAACTACTTTTGGGCGGTTGCATGTTGGCTGACACTTGGTGGATGATGTCGATTTAGTATCGGGTCTGTTACAATTCTTTGAGGTGAGGTGAAATAGGTTTTACCGCCGTGTTTAAGAATAATACGATGACGTGCATACGTGTGTATGTGTGGCTGCGGGTACTAGACCAGACTTAAGCTGGTTTTATAGCGCTAGCTCAATGAGATACTATGTCGCAGTTAAGCATAAATACCCCACTCAGACACACTGAACTGACTCCGAGCCGGCAAGCCCTTGTTTGTCCATTAATACCGAGAGCCAGGCAGGGGGAAACAAGTACCATAGTTCAACGTCATATGGTATAACGCAGCCGGGGTTCGAACCCGCGACCCTCCAGCGCTGCGACGTTCTGACCACTACACCACGGAGGCGGTCTACAATTGAGTGAGGCTGCATAAAAAAATAAATGTTTCCGGGGCATATTTTTTTCAAAAGTGACGAGGGCAGTAGAATGTTTTTTGCTTTGACGAGGGAGAAAGGGCGGGAATACAGAATCAGAAATACAGCTTGGAAAGTTTAGCGCGTGTTAATGCATTGTTGTCACACTAGTTCTTACATACATTCTTACAGTGGACAAATTGGCTGGAGCGGGACCCATCAAAGTCAACATTATTTTTTTTAAATGACAATGAAAAAGATACCACGCTCACAAATCAAAGTGAAGCGCCGATGCCCGAGAAACATTTCTAGCCTTATACCTGCAACGTCAATACACTATTCATAAAAGACATTATTACTTGCCAGGTGTGAGTGAAAGTTGTTTTACGCCGTTGAACGAACGCATATTGTTACAAGTACAGAAACACTTTTAAAGCAGTTTGGAATCTCTGATAGATCAGGGACACTGTTTATGACCGCGATCAGTCAAGTTTACTGAACATATGATAGAACTACGAATCGCCCACTACATTGGTGCTTTGTGTTTGAATAACGTTCTTTCATGCAAATCAATGCATTCTGAATAACTGTATTGTGTAAATTTAGAATATAACACAAAAAACATAAATGGTTCAGTTCCAAATATCTTGAACAAGGCGTGTGTCAAGAACCGATAAAAAAAACCTGATTTTGAAAAGTGATCGAGTGTATCCGTTTTAAAATGTCTGGCTGTCATTGCTTCAGTTTTGGCGAAACCCATGAGTATTGGCACGAATCAGGGCGGAGAAGAGATTCGAACGTACAAACAGAAATAGGCTTCAAGCGTTAAGCCAATGTGGAAAATCCGGGGAGATAGATTTTGTTGCATCGTTTGGCAGTCTTCTCCCGTTTGTGGTATTTTACATTAATACTAGTTCGCCTTACTGCCGTCATAAATGACTTTTATCACGATCTACTTAACTATGTATGATATTTACCTGCATAATTTTGTTAGCAATATTGAAACCAAAATTATTAATGCATTTTCCAAAGAACCGCCATGATTTTACGAAAATATTCACTCTTTAATGTAAATAGTTGGGGTGGTAGGGGGGTGGTTTCACAACACAACAATAACTAGGAATAGGATCGTTCTTTCATAAGAACATGTCGGTCAATGTCACTTAAACACACCATATGATAATTGTTGGCTCAAAAGCGACTTACAAAATGGAAGATGTCCAGTTTTTTCTGACACTTTGGCATTATTGGGTTTACAGGTGCGAATGTACTTTTTCACCTTGCTCGTCCAGACCAATCAGAAATACCGCGGAGAACAAACTTGATTTACAACGTGACCTTGACGGCTACAAGGTCATGCGTCGGAAACTACTCTTAAACAATTAAATAAACAGAGAGTAATTAACTGAAAACACTTTTAGAATATTCTCACGTCAGATTCGGCCTGCGAACACCTTTGTGACAGTCTGTGTTCGATTCCTGCGTGTGTCTGGGATTTGTCATCAATGGTTTCGCGGGTTGTCGTTAAACACACGACCTGATCCCGACAACCGTCTGCCAGTAAGCAAATATTATATTTGTAATGATTAGTTTGTTTGTGACGAATGAGACAGAACATCCTAAATGACGCCATGAAATCTATCTGTGTGGTCGTCTACAGACTAATTGATTGGACAGTGGTTTCCGACGTGTGCAAACGCGTAAACGCGCTCTCTGTAGCCGTGGAGCACGTGAAGCACGAGCTGCACGAGCGGCACGCTTGTGTTGACAGTCGTGTGATCATCTTCACCTTTTATCTGGGATGTCTGGCCGCGTGACTTGAAATAGCACTACGTCTGGCGTGAGGCATTGCATTTAAACGTAAATAACGTAATTAAAAAATCCCATGGAAATGAAAAGGAAAAAAACTTGGATCAAAGAAACAGTCTAACCTTCTGGCAACTGGTGTATTTCCACCGTTTTAAACTTGTTACAAATACAATTTGATTAATTTAAGACATACACTCGCTTCGTCACCGAAAATGAAGTTAAATCCGGAGTAGTGTTAATAGTCTTTTATTAAACCCGATGTAGACACGCTTTCATCTGCACGATACAAGCAACTCTCCAGTAAATATGGTCAAAGGATAAATAATTTATAATAAAACAGACCAAGCATTATGAATCGGCAAGCACGCGTGAAAAGATTTTGAGATGTGAACTTTATTCTACTATTAAATTATTTCGTGCACATACCGATTCCACAAGACTGGAGAAACTACAATAGACGGTCTGGATTTAACACTCAACTGTGGAACGTACTCCAACTTGAGACAATCGTTCTTGTGTCTGTGGGTAATCCAATTTACAAAAATCACCAAACGAGATGTTTTTCTGGTTTTGCGAACAGATCGGGAGGAGATCTGAATTATTTATAACATTATGGCTACTAATTTCCTTATATCCATACAAAACCGTCGCTTGTCATACATGTATGGTATTTTGGGCATCAGGATCCCATCCATTTTACCCGTCAGCTCCCCAAAGATGGTCGAAGTAAAAAGCATTATTTAAGGACATGATTAATTGATTTATAAAATGAAATAGCATTGCGAGTCTGAGCTTACGTTTTTCTTTCAATATTAGCATCAAGTTTGTCCGAACTGTCTCTATAATCGCATAACACCCTTTTATATTCCGTTATATTCCTTCTAATGGTTCCTGAGAGATCATTTTGAAAGGGATAGAATTTTCATGAATTATGACTTAAATGCAATGACGTTGCAATGCAAAATGTATATACCATTATGAATTATTGTTTTGTTAAAGCAGCATTATTACCTCTGTATTACGGGGAGGTGGGGTAGCCTAGTGGTTAAAGCGTTCGCTCGTCACGACGAAGATTCGGGTTCGATTCAACACATGGATATAGTGAGTGAGTGAGTGAGTTTAGTTTTACGCCGCACTCAGCAATATTACAGCTATATGGTCTGTAAATAATCGAGTCTGGACCAGACAATCCAGTGATCAACACATGGATATAATATGTGAAGCCCATTTTATGCCACTGCCGTGATATTACTGGAATATTAATAGAAGCGGCGTAAAACTAAATTCACTCCTAACAATATTACGACAATCTGTACATAGTGACAATCACGTCTGGAACAACCCATTAGCAATCCAGCATCAGACTGTAGTACTGAGGCACGTGACATCCACCCAACCAGTCAAACAAGTGATCGTGCAAGCATCGTCTCGTACACGCATGGGTTTCCAAAGACGAATTCCAACCCGTAATTCACGTTGTAACACCCCAGAAGTGTGTACGTGATCGAATGAATGATGTCGTGCTACATGCATCAGTCCATCTTCATCACTTACTTCATCACTTCATCACTTGAGCAATCCGGGTGGGTGTACGATTAAGGTAGCCAGCATGCCTGGTGATACCACCCATCGAAATACATAGCCACCTCATCACCGACCCGGTTTTCAAACTAGGCTACTTGCGAGTGAGGACATATGATTTTACCCCGTTTTTGAAAGCAATTTTCTGGCAACATTTAAGGCGGGCATCACACATTGTACCCATGTAGGTAAGCGAACCCGGATCTTCTGCGCGATGAGCGAACGTTTTAACTACAAGACTACCCCACCACCACTACATGTAATAAGATTATCATGAGTTACATGAGAACTATACATATCCAGAACCTCATACATGCCTGTCCCTTGTTTAACGCCACAATATTCCAACTGCATGACACCGCCTTGTACAATGGCGAGAGGTTTGGGTGTGTGTGGGGTGTGTGCAGGAGTTGCATGACCTTTGTAACTCGGGTGAAAAAGAAGTGTGCTCCCCCACCCCCTTTTCTCAATCGTGTGCACCCCGTTTCTCAAGGAGCCGTGTCCGACCCTGCTCTAAATTCTTCGGACCAGACAATCCAGTGATTGTGGTAATGAGGAATGATCCATGTCGCCTGACCATCAGGTCCCCGTAGACGAGAAACAAACCAAGACCACATACCTCTCAAATGGGACCTTTTCATGCAGACTAGTGGCCAAAACATAATCCACCAAAGTATTTGAGCTCTTGGGCGTAAAATGTGCTCTCCCCTCAAAGGGCCCTTTCTCCCCGTCCCCTTCCGCACGTTATAATTCATTGCAGCCTATGCCTAAGTCCCACGGAACCAAAGTGTATGTTGAAATAATGATTCGTAAGAAGATATAACATTTATATGGCCTTCCTTCCTTAAATCAGGATGACTTTAACATCAGAATACCATCACAGAACTTTACACCAGTGTTCGTTCGAGAGAAAAAGAGAGTCTAAGATTGATTCACCAGTTGTGTGAATTAAGAGCTTTTAATTTCTTGTAATACCAACAAAAGCCGGAAAGTCGAAGACCTACATCACCTCCGGGTTTTCCAACCACATTAAACCGACACTGCGCAACTCTGTTCACACAGGCGTATTCCCGCCCTACTCCTTCAAAAGGATATTGTCACCCTGATTCTCTTGTCTGGCTGCACTTGCGTTATCTTGACTGGATACAGTTGTGCTACACCGCGCAGGCGCAACCTCTCAAAGAACGCAGACTGGAATACCGTGAGCCTTGAGCCCAGGAGGTACGTGTGCATGAAGCTCTGATTCCTAACACTGAATCCAACATGGCTGACCTTGATCTCCTGAGCGACATAAAATCGGGGCTCCGCCATCATTTGCTCTAGAAAACCTAAAGACAAATTTTCTCCCAACATGCAATAACAGTATGGGGTAATCAACAACCATTTTGACTCATTTACGAAAAAAATTCCAAACCAAATTAATTTGCTAGTTAGCCGATTTAACCCGAAATAACGCCACACGAGTAGAAGAGGAGTCGCAGGCTGGTCTTAAACGAGAGACTGGCAAGAAAAAGCGCCATAAATTTTCCGGTTATGCAACATCAAAGATGCAGATTCGAGTCAAGAATTAAATTTTTAATCAGCTTTGGCAGGACAGTGGTGTTGGATTCCCTCCAGGTGACTTGCACGTCGTCACAGAGACGCTGTCGAAAAACACACAAGTTGCAAATGTGACATGGGGAAAAAAAGCCCCGTCAATTATGCATGGAAATATTTTAATTTATAAGGTGCTCTGTTGTTACTCATGCAACATATAATGATAATTTGTGGTGTAATTTATGACCATATGTTTTGTTTTCTAGCCAGAATTATTATATATACACACAGAGAGAGAGAGAGAGAGAGAGAGAGAGAGAGAGAGAGAGAGAGAGAGAGAGAGAGAGAGAGAGAGAGAGAGAGAGAGAGAGAGAGAGAGAGAGAGAGAGAGAGAGAGAGAGAGAGAGAGAGAGAGGTGAGTTTTACGCCGCACTCTGCAATATTCCAGGTATATGGCGGCGGTCTCTAAAGAATCGAGTCTGGACCAGATCAGTGATCAACAACATGAACATCGATCTCCGCAAGCATTGTCGCCTTTTAAGAGAGAGAGAGAGGGGGGGGGGGAGAGAGCGAGGGAGAGAGGGGGAGAGAGAGAGAGAGAGAGAGAGAGAGAGAGAGAGAGAGGTGAGTTTTACGCCGCACTCTGCAATATTCCAGGTATATGGCGGCGGTCTCTAAAGAATCGAGTCTGGACCAGATCAGTGATCAACAACATGAACATCGATCTCCGCAAGCATTGTCGCCTTTTAAGAGAGAGAGAGAGGGGGGGGGAGAGAGCGAGGGAGAGAGGGGGAGAGAGAGAGAGAGAGAGAGAGAGAGGGGCAGTCAGGAAACAGACAGCACATTATAAGCACAAATTACGACACATGAAGATCAGAGATAGAACTGATTTTCAGCAGTCCATGCTTGTCGTAAAGGGCGACTAACGGGATCAGGTGGTCAAGCTCGCTGACTTGGTTGACACATGTCATCGTATACCAGGGTTGACACATGTCATCGTATACCAGGGTTGACACATGTCATCGTATACCAGTTACGTAGATCAACGCTCATGATGTTCATCACTGGATTGTCTGGTCTAGACTCCATTATTTACAGACAGCTGCCATATAGATGGAATATTGCTGAGCGCGACGTGAAACTAAACTCACTTCGTAGGTTACCATTTCATGGTTGAGTCGAAATTCGGATAACTCGAATTATGATTCCGACGTAAAACTGAACTGGATAACTAACTACAATACATTCCAAGCACATGTTGTACTCATACACCAGACAATACACTCAAACCACAGGGTGGGTCACCCGAATGTAACGAAATTAATAAAACTTGCTAACTTAAAATATGTTAGTTTCTACAATTTCTTGTTTGATAGTCATGAAAGTACTAGAAACGATATTACTTCAATTTTAATTCTCTAATTTAAACAGTATTATATCATCCCAAGGCAACGAATTCGTGCCTTTATTTATTATAAATACGATTTTAGAACACTTCCAGTAACATTGTTGCGGAAATCATGTTTGTACAGTAAATATGCTAAATTGTTTTAGTAGTCTCCACAAATTGTGAAAATACATATTTGTACGCAACCATAATCATAAACAAATACATATCTATGAATTACAATAGATACGATCTATGTCCCAGATTAGTTATATATATCTGTGTAGAGCTCGGACTAAGCGTAGCATGAAACGATACGAAGTAGAAACATGCAATAACTGTATATTGTATAGAACAAGGAACAAAAGTCACATGCACAAAACATTGGTTTGTCACAGCGGGTTTGATTCCCCACATAAGTAAATGTAAACTATCGCGGTGGTTATTTTGTTTTCAAAGTAAATATTTTGTGTTTTTGACATTGTTGACTTCATAAGGATACTTCAAAGAAAGATCAGATTGCCTGGTCTTTCATCTTCGTTGTTGGTCAAAATGCTGCCAAGCACTTCAAAGTCTATCCGAAATTATTGCATTATCTGAAATATGCATCTTTTTTTCTGAAATCAACATCACTGTTATGACATATTTTACTTTTTAGAAATACGCAAGGGTGCATTAAATGTCGTTTATAATATCGTGTTCCTCTGGAGAGTACCCATCCTTAAGCATCTGAAAGATATCTGAGCTTATAAATGTTTTAGTAAAAAAATTTACTCACCATGCCGTGATGTCTTTGACTACGTTGAACTATAAAAATCGGGTCAGTGAATATCAAACGCATGATATCTGACAGCCTTCTCAAATAAACTCACAGAAAATGAAAGAAATTAAAATATGTAATACTGACTACATGACACGCAATTTGAAGTAATTTACTCACACCGAAGCAAATATTCATGTCCGTGTGGGCACTGGTGTCTATCTGAGACGAAACCAGTCGAAAGACGATATACCAGATCACAATGCAAAGACATTATTGTATTTTTACTGAAAAGACAGCGAAGAGGAAGAGGTTCATATTTCAATCATTGCAAATTACACTGCAATATCAAAGCAACTCAGCTGAATGTCAATCTTAGAATCTCTAGATAAACCGTTGTAGCACAGGTTTTCAAAGGAACCAGCGTTTGTTTAACAAATAACCAAATGGTGTTATTTCGTAAGTAGATTTTCATGGTTAATGTTTGATATATTCAAACACCATTATTTCGAAACTTAAATAACATGCGTAAACAATTCGAGTTATCCGAAGTTCGGCCCGATCCTGAAATGGTGACTTTAGAAGTGAGTGAGTGAGTTTAGTTTCACCTCGCACTCAGCAATATTCCAGCTCTGTGGGGCGGGTTTGTAAATAATCGAATCTGGACCAGACGATCCAGTGATCGACAGCTTGAACATCGATCTGCGCAGTTGAGAACCGATGACATGTGTTAACCAGGTCAGCGATACCACCTGATCCCGTGAGTCGCCTCTTACGACCAGCATAGTGACCTTTTATGGCAAGCGGAAGGCCTATTCTTGCCCGCACCTTCACGGGTAGTGACTCAAGAAAAACTTTCCAGGAACCAAGTTTCGTTTTCGAGAAAACCATGAGCTCGACACATCGGGACAAAATTCGGGACAAAGGTGTGGCATATTTGTACACATTTCAGGATAATCTGTCTCATGATTCTGTCGAGGGGCTATGTAAATTTGATACATCTGTATATGTGTCTTGTATAAAGTTGTTTTAAGCATGTACTTCAGTGAGACATTAATGAACAATTGTCTGTCTGTCTGACAAAGTTTCTTTTGCGTGTGGCCAATAAACAACCTCCGTTGCCATCCTCAAATTACTTTAATAAACAAATATATGTCTACGTGGTAACCGTTATGACTTGTAACAGTCTACTTGTAAACGCACAACGCTATCAGTGACTTCTATGAGGATCTGTCGGGGAGTTTTCGCAACGTCGATTACGTCCAGTTCCCCGACGAATTATTCACTCCCATCAACACTTGTCTCCCGTTGTGTGAAAAAATGGACACAGTTATAGTTCTAATCATGCCAGAGCTATTCAGGTTTTGCCATCTGCTGCTGCAAATGTCTGGTGCCAATGTAATTGTCGGCTGGGAAGTGAATGAGAGCCTATATTTGAAATAAGATTGTAAATATTTAAATTTAAGGAGTGAGTCCACCCTCTTAAATCCACCGACTGCCGAAAGGTGTTTAAAAACAAAGCCGGAATTCGTGTTTGAGTGAGCGTACTTTAAATGGTTTCCGGCATATGTCGTTATTCATGTTGTTTTATAGAGGTCGTAAAATGAGTAGAGAGTGGTGTTTGATAATACCAAAATAATGTGTACGACAGTAATATGTGCTGTTATTGAGTTGGGACAGATTAACTCAGACCCTTTTAACATGCGTAATTCCCAGTTTAACTTTTCTTATCAAACTACAAATCTCGAAAACACCTCACCATGTCTTTATAGCCGTGTAGGAACTTCACCAGTCACTTTGGACCTTTGTTTATTGTGTTCTAACCACTTGAGATTGTGTTGCTCCACTAACCGGGTGTTGCAAAACTGAATCTGATGAAACATTAATGAGGAAGGTGAATGCGCTGTATGACGTCACTATTTTTTTCTGGTTTGTTCGAAATGTTTAAATCCGATTCTAACAGCAAGGGATTTTACTCACATAGAAATGGTTTGCTTTTCTCTGTTTGTTTGTGGTTTATTTATCTGTTGATGCATTCAGCAATTCTCAAAACGACAGGAAATCGTACATGGACCAGACAATCCAGTGATTGTCTTTATGAGCATTGATTTACATGATTGGGATACGATGACATGTGTAAACAAGTCAACAACCATTACCATGATCTTGTCGCCCGCCTCTCACGACAAGCTGAAGACCATTTCTAACCTTCATCTTGATCTTCTTGATCTTGATCTTCTTGATCTTGGACTTTGGGTGTTTATATGTGCCACGTCTTTGTGTAGATTGACAACTAATAACCTGATCGACATATAGGTTGTATTAAGATTTCAGAAAGTAAATGCGCAAATAAAACTCAAGCTTTTCCAACGTAATCACTTACATATCGTGCTTCTATTAAAGATATTTCTGCTGCGAAACAAAACAAATGTTGAAATACCAATGTCTGATAACAACCACAAAATGAATATTTGCTGACATTTTTAAGTACATACTTAACACTTTTAACAATGTGCCATAGTTACTCATGGTATCTCCCTCAGCACAAGATATTACACTGCACGGTACCAGTGAGGATTCGAACTCAAACTGTCAGAAATAAAATACATACAACATGTTTTGAGGCATAAAAAGAACAGAGGATAGTAATTCGTATGAGCTGGTACTTCAAAGACAGCAAAGTCCAGTTCATAAATCTTCCATTTCTGTAAAGATATTTGTACTTGTCAGTTCAATGGGTTACTACGCATGGAGTCAATATTCAATTAACACCATGATATAACATGACATTTACGTGCAGCATGAACAGTATCTGAAGAAATGTTTACGTCAACATCGGATTGAATTATATGGTAGAAAGTCTAAGATTACTCGAATCAATCCTGTAAGAATGAAGTAGCACAGCGATATCTGCAATCCACAAAGGGAGTCACGTCTTCCGGTTTCCGCTTTGTCGGGATTAACGTTCCCTTCTGTAGCTTAACTCCAAGGCGGACCCAAAGTTACAACCCATGTTAAAATGGTTACTTGACTGCAGTCGGACAAGTAATTGATTTTCCATGGCCTAACCTTTCTAGGACAATGCTACATATATATCTAATAGATACCCAACTCTATCAGACATACTGTCGGCTCATCGATCACAAAGTCCAGGCCAGACACGATGGTACGTTGAATGGTAGACTAAACAATACTTATAATTAGACAAAACAAATGGAGTTTAGTGACTACCGTTCGGATAGTGCATTGGGGCATTCTTCTCGTGTCCGAAACCGAGATTAAATGAAGCAAATGGAAAATCTGATAAATGAATACGGTGTTATAAACAATATCCTTGTTTTTATTCCATTACTTATCCTCTGTTCAATCATTCTGGCGTTTCGTGAAAATAGCTTTGTTCATGACGATAGAGTGTATCTGGCGTTGGCTGCTTGGAGTGAAGTTAAGACAAAGTCTGAGTCAATGCAAGTGGGCTCACTCGGCGAGTGATAATTATAAGTACGTTGTATCTCCTCACGATCGGTAGTCAGTGTGGATCTACTGTGGGCGTGGATTCATGTCCGCAGTATCACCGCTGGGGGACACCAGAACGGGAAGGTGCAGGGCACAGATTCATGTCCGCAATATCACCACGGGGGGACACCAGAATGGGGAGGTAGAGGGTACTGATTTATACAGGTCACTACGTGCAACAACACGTATATCGCGTTTTCATCCCTAGGTGGAATCGATGTTGTATCAACTAATTGAAATTAACTGCTTTCAGAAACGCATCAATCAGTGTTTGTTGATTTGTATCGGTTCAGTCCCTGATCCTGTAGATACAGTGTTCAGAGTAGCGTTGAGGGTAATCAACATCCCAAACTAAGCTTCATTCAGATGAGGGAAATGTCCCCCACACCTCTAAATAATCTCTGTGAAAGGATTGTAAATAGAAAGAGTACAGATATTATCATACCGTGCATACATGCTACATGAAGTTGAGATGCAACACTATTTGGTACGAGCGCTTTTGAATGTCATCTGAGTAGAGAGGTTCTCATGTTTGACATTTAGAGCTCTTTTTCTGAAAGTGAACTCTGATAAAAATCGAGAAACGTCTTTTTGGTTGATTAGAAACTTTTAATACCATCAACCCCAAACTGCTGAGCTGCTCCGCAATTGAGACATCAAATCAACGCATATACATGATTTATATACCCTAAAAACCATTATATGGTTGATGTGTAGTTTTTCAAAAATGTTGCACAAAAAAACTTAAGTTGTGTCAACTTCATTTTGGAATTATATATTCCTGGAAAAGAATCTGCTGCAAGAGTCACATGGCGCCACCATGGTTTAACTCATGTATGCACATGTATATATGCCCCTTTCAGCTGTGAGATATATGTAATTTCGTTATCTACTAGATCGATAGACGATGACGTCATGGTTATCAGATATAGCTGTTGCCTTTTTGCACCCGAGATGTTGAACAAATAAATTCGTTAGTTCAGGAATCCTTTTACCCAAGGTTTTCTTTTCAGTGATATTGCGTTGGAGTACTGATTTATAACAGACCTCGACTTTTCCTTAAAACGCGACTTTTCCCTCTTCGTCCATCCGCAATTTCTTTTCTTTATACTGTCCACTGACCCTACATTGTTTGATAAAGGAACTATCCCTCTTGGAACAATGATTTGTATTACCCAGGAGAGCAGCCGTTCCTGATATACTCTCTGAACTTACAACACACATCTGATGCTTCGTAATGTCCCGGACTCCCCAACGGGAACCCTTAGACTTGTGAGTCAATGTTTGTTGTTACATAAACAGGATTAAAGGTGAGGTTTCTCAGTTTCCTAATATCCCTTTCCCAACCCTTACTTTGTTGTGGAGTTCGGTGACGCGTTAACTCTCCCTTATCGAACAGATTGGATATAAGAATACAAAGGAGTACTCTGGATGTCTGTAGCTGAGTGTTTGCGAGTGAGTATGATTTTACGTCACTGTAAGACATTTCCCACCAATATCACGACGGGAGACACCAGAATAAGACTTCAAATACTGAACAACAAAGAGTTCTACCAGACAAGCGAATGCTTTAACCACTAGATCCCAACTGGCGACAATCCGGGGAGAAAAGAGTTTGCAGTCACATTTGAATATTATTCTACCGGGTACCCATTTGCTGATGGAAGGATAGACGTCAATTGATATTCGGCATGTGAACTCAAGATGAATGATCTGGGTCAATTTGCCCAAACTTTACAATGCAGGACGCATACACCCAGTGCCCCCTAACCAGATACAGACAATGGTATAAAGACAACGGAATGGGGTATTCTTACTTTGTGGAGATGGTGGGGGTAGCATAGTGCTTAAGGCGTTCGCTCGTCACACCGAAGACCCTGGTCCGATTCCCTACATGTGTACAGTGAATGAAGTCAATTTCTGGTGTCCCCGCGTGATATTGATGGAATATTGCTAAAAGCGATGTAAAACTTCTCACACTAACTTACGTATTTTGTGTACCCATCTGATAAGTAACCCCTGAAGATCTCGTGGTAGAATAGGCCTTCAGCAACCCATGCTTGCCATAAAAGGCGACTATGCTTGTCGTAAGAGGCGACTAACGGAATCGGGTGGTCAGGCTCGCTGACTTGGTTGACACATGTCATCGGTTCCCAATCTCGGTTATTGCTCACTGGATTGTCTGGTCCAGATTCGATTATTTACAGACCGCCACCATATAGCTGGAATATTGCTGAGTGCGGCGTAAAACTCACTCACTCACTCACTCACTCATTTCGATAAGTAAGAAGAAGATACATGTATAGAGATGAACAAATTCTATATCACAATGTAGCCCTCCATTTGTCTTCTACTCACTTAGTACTGCGACGTCTAAATGTCACTGAAAGGCGCTACCATTCTGATAAGTGCGAACTGGCACGATTCCCACAGCCTAAAGCTGTGAGCGCACAATGCTTTTTCAGAAAGTGGTCACCTTAAAAATGTTACATTATAAATGCCAAAAAAGTACCAGAATAGGAAAGCCATTGCCACGTTCATCGCCTTTTGAAGACATCTGATCAAATATTCTATCTTAAATTTGTAACGTCACTATATTGGTACAAAGAAGTCTTTTGTAATGTACATCGGTTGGCGAGGGTTTTTAACATTTCTAGGTCAAACCTGATGGCGATGACTGAGACAGTTTCAACACTCCTATGTTTATCGTCGTCAGTCTACGGTCATCCAATTTTCAAAGTAGAGAAAGCCCCACAACGATCTTACAACATTTACACTGTGCTCCGTAATCACCGGATTATCGACCGGTGAAGACTTAGTTAATGCCCCTCTCAATTTGTTCCGACATTTATGGCGATTTTTAACGAGAAGGTCAGCTTCATTCCGAGGCGAGCATAGGAACTCTCTTACTATCGCAGGCCTTGAAATCGACACGTGTATATATCATGTCAATAGCACCACCTCGCTTTGATAGCTACGAGTAATCGCCACGTATCTGGATGAATTGCAGGAGACGTCGCAATGAATGAAGACGGCAGTAAAGTATTTGACTGATTGAGGGAGCTATGATTGTGTTTGGGGTAGTTCAGCCACGAGATGAAATTGCTTTGCTGCATTGAATTGATTGACTGAAATAGACGAGGAATAGCCATTGCCGTAGCCATGGCTGATCGAGTCACTGGCCATGTGGATTAACGTCAGTTTGACACTCATCCCCGTGTCATTCTGCCTCGTTGTGGACATAAATCGCGAACAGTTAAGCTTGTTGATGTCAATGAGCAAGATTTGTGCAAGAGGCACCTTTGAATTTGACCTGTGGCAAGATACGACACAAATGGCCACAGACTGTCCAGTTCGCGAATCAGAGGTCATTAGTTCACATGCTATCCGAACCAGTGTGTACATTCGTCTGCATTACTAAATTACTAAATGTTACATTCGGATGATGACCATTCCTCCTGATGGGTATATACACGTAGTCATAGGACATTGTAGAAAGTAGTAATGGCTACTGAGTAATAGTGGCCGTACCGCACTGTACAGTCTAGCAAATATAAATTCAAAACGAAACACAACGTTGAATACACCGACATTTTCCTCACTTAAATATGTAAACCCATATTCCGGGACACATACACACACAGAGAGACACACAGAGTCACAGACACAGACACAGACACAGACACACGCATACATACATACATACATATATCCACATGTATGTATGTATGTATGTATGTATGTATGTATGTATGTATGTATGTATGTATGTATGTATGTATGTATGTATGTATGTATGTATGTATGTATGTATGTATGTATGATATATATATATATGTGATATAGACATAGAGATAGATAGAGTGATAGGTAGATAGATGCAGGCAGGCAGGCAGGCAGGCAGGCAGGCAGGCAGGCAGATAGATAGATAGATAGATAGATAGATAGATAGATAGATAGATAGATAGATAGATAGATAGATAGATAGATAGATAGATAGCCAAATGATTACCCAAAAGCCCCTACCTTAGCCACTTAGCCAGACAAACAAATGGTTGAAAGCACGAATACAGCCAAACATTTGGGTGTGGTATGATAAAATATGAACTTCACGCCTTTCCCACCAATATATTTGGCTCACTCTAACCAACATGTAATAGGTGATCCCGTGGACCTGCTGACGTCACGGCCAACAACTGTTATATAACTTCATAACGACGAGACATAAAACTGCATTATTCCAATCACGACATCCAGTCGACATCCGTGATGTCAATAAACAACTGCATCCATAACGTGTCACCATTCCTGCTCCAATACTTATTAATGTCAATCAAAGACATCATCGAATTCGCAGCTGGCATTTAAACTATCGGTCTACTTTCTATACATGTGACTAATGGAAATACAGAGGTCTAAAATAGATATTACTTCTGAAACTGTCAGTGAAATGGCATTTCTGCTGGAAAACATGCAAAGCCGATTAGCCCCGGCGTTTTGCTGCAAATAGCTGAAGTGAAACGTCTGACATCCACTACTTTAAATGTAAAAATCAAATGGAGAAACAACCTATCGCAATCAAGCTAAAGTACCCTGTCATAACCACGTCACATTTCACTTCTCCTTTAGTGCATATTACAAGTGTCACAGGGGCATCGGGGACAGGGCAATCACCTGCACAGCCCGTGTACTGAATATATCATAATACATAGTGTGCAAAATAGCTACTGGTCCGCTAGCCTGTGGCTAGTAAAATCTAGATGGGCATGCACATCGTCACAGCCTGTTCACACCCGGAGTGACGAATATTTTATTAATTGAATACACACCCTGTCGAAAAACAGTGGATCGTGGCTCAACACTGCTCTAATTACACCCCGAGCGTCGACTGACTTGGAGAACACGAACCTGTGAATAGCAGAAAGACTGCGCTAATCCGCTCTACTCTATTTAACGAGGGAGAAGACATGAGTACTATTGTTGTTGAAATGATAAGAGTTAACTAGATGATTTGTCACATTTCCTTCTCAGTGATACAGCCGGAGATACATCATGGAGCTAATCCGCTCTACTCTATTTAACGAGGGAGAAGACATGAGTACTATTGTTGTTGAAATGATAAGATAGTTTGAGTTTGAGTTAACTAGATGATTTGTCACATTTCCTTCTCAGTGATACAGCCGGAGATACATCATGGAGCTAATCCGCTCTACTCTATTTAACGAGGGAGAAGACATGAGTACTGTTGTTGTTGAAATGATAAGATAGTTTGAGTTTGAGTTAACTAGATGATTTGTCACATTTCCTTCTCAGTGATACAGCCGGAGATACATCATGGAGCTAATCCGCTCTACTCTATTTAACGAGGGAGAAGACATGAGTACTATTGTTGTTGAAATGATAAGATAGTTTGAGTGTGAGTTAACTAGATGATTTGTCACCTTTCCTCCTCAGTGATACAGCCGGAGATACATCATGGAGCTAATCCGCTCTACTCTATTTAACGAGGGAGAAGACATGAGTACTATTGTTGTTGAAATGATAAGATAGTTTGAGTGTGAGTTAACTAGATGATTTGTCACATTTCCTTTTTAGTGATACAGCCGGAGATACATCATGGAGCTAATCCGCTCTACTCTATGTAACGAGGGAGAAGGCATGAGGACTATTGTTGTTGAAATGATAAGATAGTTTGAGTTTGAGTTAACTAGATGATTTGTCACATTTCCTTCTCAGTGATACAGCCGGAGACACATCATGGAGCTAATCCGCTCTACTCTATTTAACGAGGGAGAAGACATGAGTACTATTGTTGTTGAAATGATAAGATAGTTTGAGTTTGAGTTAACTAGATGATTTGTCACATTTCCTTCTCAGTGATACAGCCGGAGATACATCATGGAGCTTGCAAATACAAGAAGAACAAGGAAAAGAATGACGTCACATATTGGCGCTGTGTGGAGAAAACATGCAAAGCTACCCTTCAGACTACAGTTGACGTCATATCCAGTTCCGGAAACCATCTTCACGACCATCCCTCACATGTCTTCCTGCTTCACGTCGACCAGTTCAAGTCTGCCCTCATTTGCCGGTCCAAAACAGAGCCAACAACCATCAACGCGGTCTTCGATTAGGATCTGGTCAACATCCGAAGAAGTGCAGTGTCTCTGCCAGATGATAGCTTGCAGCACATTCCTATGTTTGACAGTGTTAGAACATCCATGTACCGAGCGAGACACAAGACCATTCCCAAGTTACTCAAGAACAGAGTCACCGTCCAGCTTGGGGAGAGTGGTGCCAGACTGACGTGGGAGAAGAGTTCCTCATCGCTGATGATGGAGACAACAGTCGCATCCTTGTCTTCGCCACTGCTACCGATCTTGAGCTCCTATGCGACACATCTCTGTATTGATAGAGCTTTCAACTCTGCCCCCTCTGTGTTTCTCCAACTGTGCTCGCTCCATACTGAGATTCAAGTCCACTTTTATCCGCTCGTGCAATTCCTTCTGCCCGACATAAAAGAGGAGACATATGCACGAGCATACCGCCTACTGAAAGCAGCAGCAACACAGCGTGGCTTCAGCCTATCTCCAGACATTATACAAATGGATTTTGAGAAGGCCGCCCACAGCGGCGAGTCGACAGTGTTTCCTACGTCGCAACTACGTGGACGTTACTTTCACTACTCTCAGCGTGTTTGGAGATGTGTCCAGAAACTTGGCCTAGTGACTGAGTACAAAGACAGTGATGACTTGCGGCGGTTTGTACGACGTCCCGTTTCCCTAGCTTTGGTGCCTGTTGATCAAGTTGAGAATGTTTGGGTACAGGCCATTGCCGATGCTCCTCAAGACGGTATCGCCAGATCTAAGGACTACACAGGGACGTGGGTGGATGGACCAAATCAGTGGAAGAAGGAGCTGTGGAACCATTCTTGAATGATGGCCGTCACACGAACAATAGTCTTGAGGATTGGCATCATCGCTTGAACAATATCAGTGGGAAATGTCATCCCAACATTTGTGAGCATGTTCGTGTAGTGAAGAGAGAGCAGTCCTTTGTGGAGGCCCGCTTTGCTCACGTGTATGGCCACAGACGTGCATTCTTTCGCCTCCTGTGACAAGCACCGTTAGTCTTACCATAAATCCCAAACGGTGGTCACAGTATGAGACAGCAGTTATTGTAACCACGGTTAGGCCCCCAAAATAGCCGCACCTATTTACTACAAGGCATGGGGCGTGCACAAACCTCCCGTAATCCGGAGCAAATCGAAATTTAAAATCGTGAAAGGTCGTACGTTTCATGATAGTGCTTTTAGAAATATATAAATGTCGGATTACTGTAAGTGGCGGGCAGATCGTGTGAGACACAAGCCTTATCAGTCGTTCTTGAAGTCTATGTCTCTGGGAGCCGCAGATCGATCCGTTATGAAAATGGTCCAATGTCGATTTACAGCGCTCGCCTACATCTCCGAATGACTATAAATCACAAAAACGAATATAAAACATGTAGCATATTTGCTTATCGCGAACCCCCTAAATGCTCAATTTAAACTTTATTTCATAGAATCAGAACTTTGATGAAAGGATTTCAGGTTGTTGCTTGTAGATGGCGTACATCTTTTCAGATCAAACTTGCAATGACGAAATGCGTATAAATGAGTATTGTTTTTTAACGTTTTCATGTATACAGACAAACTTAATGGATGAACACCTTCTTTGTCTACCTCAATAAAGAAGTTGGTCACCCATAAGGTCTGTCTGTATATTAATCTCACACTTCTAAGTAATGCCACTCAAAGACGTTAACCGTGTTCATGGTTTTCAGTTTCAGCACAGTTTTCGAGTCCTAGAATGAGAGTTAAAATGTAACATCATTTGGAACTAATAGCTAGCTAAGTAAAAGTGAAACCTTTCTTGATTGTCTAAACTGAAGTTTTCTTTGCAGAATGGCTGCGGTCTGATTGGGTGAGGTGAGTGAATATCGTATGTCGGTCATAATAGATTTGTAATCCTGAAAACCTGAGTCTAGATTTTCGAAGCTCTCTTAGCGCTAAGATTGTCTAAGTGCCATAATTTAACATTAACTTACGATTATCTTAGCGTTAAGAGAGCTTCGGAAAATCTAGGCCCTGCACGTTGAACACCGATCTCCGCAAATGAGCTGGGCGTATTTGTCATTAATGAAAGAAATAGACATGTTCAGTTTATGTCGTCAGGACCTAACAATACTCAGCAGGTATAAGTCACATCACTAACGACACCCCAACCCTATGGACAGTCATCCCAACACCAGCTCCTCAGCCCCTCATGTTTTATTAACTTAAATGCGATGGTCGTCGTGTCAGTCTCCTCCAAAGAACACTATAGCGAGAACAAACAAATGAACTTATCCTTTATCTATTTCCGCAGAAGCGTCCATATTCCCATGAACTTATATCACGCCATTTTAGGTTATCTTTATGAGGTGTTGACATGAAACGGTCAGACACGAGGATTTGTTTGGCTGTCTCCTGTCCACTTGTCCCGCAGTGACACACCATTATCCGACACTCAGACGCTGCAGAGGAGTTTGTGTGAAATCGACAAGCAACAGACAAGCCACGTGTCACACTTTCCTGCCTTGTCTGGCGAGCACCTGTCCCCGTCATGAGAGCAGATAACGGATTAAGTCTGCGCTAAAACATTTACCATGCAGCCGTATGTAATCTCTTTGTTGTAAACCTGAATTGTTTCCGGCACGACAAACACAGTCCTGATTAATAAACCTAAAAAATAGTAATTACGTACGTTACCAGGTATTAGATGTGAAATGTTGTCTTTGAATTGGTACACTCTTTCAGACTACAGGGGACCGTGAAATGTAATGGAAATTAAGTTCAAACGACGAGATTAATTGCTGCAGTCTTACGTCAGGTAAGTTCCAGTTAAGATTGGTTTGTCCATGGCCTGTTTTGACATCGCTGGTACTGAGCGAGGCCGCCATATTGTGAGTAGAAAGGTCAAGCAGAGTTGATCAGAACAAATACCAAGACCCGTTTTTGTCCCATGTAAAAAATTCGGTGTTTTTTGTTGCATGCCGATGATGTCCATGCCCACCCAGCACATGTCGTCAGTAGGACCCGCAAGAAGGTCATGACACTTCGCGAGATCTTAGTACTCTCGATGAGAAACAACGTTTCCTATCTTTTCGAATGGTCTCATGGTTGTCAATTGACAGTAAGGAACCGATGACCATTTCAGGAATAACAAATTTCCGATCTAACTATCCCCAACTGCTATAACAGCCACGCATGGTTGTACACTTGGCCCGGTCTAGTAAAGTCATATTTGGCGATTGCGAAATTCGGAACCAAAAGTGGTTCTTGTATAATAAATGCTTGTCATCGGAAATCTGGTACTGGAAGTAAGCTATCGCAAAGAGAGCCTGGAACCATTTTAGTACCGGAAGTAGCTCCTCGCGAGACCTACAAGCCCAGTGATCACCGACAGCACATCTACAGGCTACAGCTAGCCAGGATGAGGTATGATCTCAGACCTTCCCTTACTGAGCACACCCTTGCTTATTACACGCCCGAGGGGCTCGTGGCACGTATGCATCCACGTCATAGACGGCCGGCCACGTTGGCTGAACTTGGCAGGGCGCTGCAAGAGGAGGGGGGACGCAATCCCTCTAATAGCCATTGTTAGATTTATACGGGGTACAGATCATGAAGTGAATGAATGCTTGAGAACAGCTTGTCGTAAGGGGTGTGATGCATAATGCATAAACTAAATAAACTAACGTGATGCACACACACACACGCACACACACACACACGCACACACACACACGCACACACACACACACGCACACACACACACGCACACATACACACACCTCACTCCCACTCTCATATGAGGTTTAGAATTGATCTTCAGCAACCCATGTTTGCCGTATGAGTCGATCAGGTCCGGGATCGATAACGGGATAGGGTGGTCAGGCTTACTGCCTTGGTGGAAACATGTACTCTTCATCGCATCACGGCGTGGATGTTGATCACAGCATTTTCTAGTCCAGACCCGATAATTTACAGACCAACGCCAATTAGATGGAAGCATTAAACAACAAGCAAACGAATGATGGCGTTACAAATGATAAAGAGCCAATAATTTTCTTACCATTCGTAACATAGAAACTTAGGCACATTATTAAGAGATTATAACATATCCACCATAACAAGGTGTAAATCTGCGATATCATCCCTGATCACAAAAGGGCTAGTTTAGTACACTGAACAAAGTGGTTAACGATCCTGAATAGGTTGCTGAGTCGGTCTCAACACACGATTTCACAAATAATATCACCAGTGCATATGCACTCTTCCTAATGCTCTTGTTCGGTATTCGGAACAGGATTCTGGGTCCGATGACTTCTGTGTTATAGGTAAAGTCACCTGAGGCCACATTTGTGTTTATACTTCTCTAAACTTCCGTATCTATTTACTCATTAAGGTTTAATTGCATCCTGTCATTCTATACAGCTGAAACACTCAATACTGCGGAGTTGGGTTGTGCTGAAACAAGACACTTTTCTTTCAGTGTCATGTGCGTAAGAGTGTAAGAAATCGATTCGACTGACATATTAGGAATTGTGCAGAATCAGCAGATTGGCAAAAGAAACCCAAGATATTTTGGTTTGTTTTGAAACAGTTTGAGATGCATTTTGCTACAGACCGTGCATATTGTCAAATATCGTTTGTCAAAGAAACAATGGTCTGAAAATGACTATCCTCGATACAACATGTATGATAGTTCCTGGTGGCGCATGTACACCGTTAACTGTTTCGTCCAGTCTTCTTTAGCAGCTGTTTGAAACATGAACCACATATAGAGTGTGCATATGTATCAAGAACGTGGAGTCGTTCATTGTGGCATACATGAGGATATCCTGCAAGTAGGTCAGACTCTGAAACATATACATTTAAGCATGTAATGGTTCTCAGGGCCTAGATTTTCGAAGCTCTCTTAGCGCTAAGAGAGTCGTAAGTGCCATATATTAACATTAACTTAATACTATCATAGCGCTATGACATGTAGAGCTTCGAAAATCAAGGCCCAGGTACTTAATGCCCCTGAGTAGCCTAGTGGTCCAAGCGTTTCTCCGTTGTGCCGAAGACCTGGTTCGGTTAGTATATCTATAGTGTGTGAAGTCCATTTCTGTCACCCACCGCGATATTGCTGGAATATTAATGTGACTTCTATGCGACGTAAATCCATACTCACTCACTCTTCGGTACTTACTCACTCACTACACCTCCACTGATATAATCCGATGAACTGGGGCTTGATCGATGCCTTTAACATGAAATTGTGGTGGAAATAATGATGATGATGATGATGATGATGATAATAATAGTAATGAGTGATTGAGCTGGGTTATGCTCATCCTCGATATCTCCAGGGTATACGTTCCGATAAGTCTCCACTATACCCTGGACGCAAATTTATTACCTCCCTTTGCTGGCTCCGCCTTCTTACAATAGCATATCAGCTAGGCCGCCGTTATAATCGAGCTTGCCAGTGTCAACAAAGGCAGCGGTCGCAACTGCGAAGGTTTGCTCGCAGTGCGTCCCAGATTTTAGGGAAATCATACAAACAAATTGACAGGTCCGAAACTTTAAAACAACATATGCAAGAACGCCTTCTACCTCTTCCAGAGAACCTCTGCATGGTTTGTGTTGCCAAGTATAATCGGTTAGATAATTTAAGAAACGAAAGTGAGTTGTGATTGGTTCGCTCAACTTCCCAGCGTAGACACCTGATTGGATGAAAAGACAGTCAACGGAGGTAATAAATTTATCTGGCAGAGCCGTAGATGCGTCCAGGGTATAGTGGAGACTTATCGGAACGTATACCCTGGAGATATCGAGGATGGGTTATGCTCCGCTTTTAACAATATCCCTGCAATACCACGGCAGAGGACACCAGAAATGGGCCTCATACATTGCACTCATGTTGGGAATTGAACCCGAGTCATCGGTGTGACGAGCGAACGCTTTAACCACTAGGCTGTCCTACCAACCCGATGATGATGATGATGATGACGACGACGACGACGACGACGACGATGATGATGACAAGACATGAAGACAGTCATCACAAGTATTTCAATAACGCATAAAGCATTTGTCAGTATTACTAACACGGTGACTCATATTATAATTGTTTGTTCACAGAAGCTGACACAATACGTACTGGGTGTTAACAATGCGTGGGTGGAAATTATGTGTCACATTACTGAGACCGTGTTATGCTGCTCACACTATCAATCACATGTTTGTCTAGTTGTCATTGCATCTGTGTACAGGTATTTTTGAGGGATCAGACATTTAAGGGACTACCGCTTAAATACCATTTCCATTAAGTAAGTGCACACGTCAGATGTTTAGATGTAGGGTGTGTACGTATAAATCGCACAAACTATCTTATCGAACCTTTCGACGTGCAATTCTGCTTGACTTTTCGTGCCATCAATCTTCACACACGTCTGGCGTTCAAACAAGACCAGTTATAAAGGTAATCAGCCCTACCAAAGGACGTACATTCCTAGCGTGGACTTCGGTAGCTCGCGATGTCTATATCACGTCATCGCTGTCACACGAGGGCACCGTTGTACATTTCAAGAGCCCTACTCCCCACGCAGAGCCACGTGTTTGTCTGGGCCCATCAGTCAAGGAGCTGGTGTTTATGGCTGGTGGGTCCCCTTCATTTCGAGCACCACGCTGTGTTCAAATGTAGGACTTGAAGGCGGAAAGTTATCGTAAAACCTAGGCATATCTGAAATGAACAATACACTTAGCTATGTACATTTCGAGTGCTTATTTCTCGTCTTGCATGCTTTGTTCATGACGTCAGAGGCAGGTGCGTGGTTGGAGCAATTAAAGCGACCCTGTGGCTCAGTTAAGAGTATTGAGACAAAGGAAGATAAACAGCATTTCTCTTAAATAAATATATTTTACATAAAACTTTCTTAATCTTAAATTATTAAGTAAATATATATAATCAAATTTACACAAAGTATTTACAGACATCCGCCATATAGATGGAATATTGCTGCGTGCGGCGTTAAACGACAAACATACCAACTGTATTTGATATATCTCTTCTTGGGTTTGTGTCTTTTCAGAACAACAAACCGAAAGGCACAATACCAATAAGTTAAATCACAATTCCTATCAATGTTCAATACATATACCGTCGTCTCTTTCTCCCAATTTCATCTACTGTCAAATATATTAAAAGGTCTATGAGACGGCTGGTTAACTGACAAGGACTGATTGAAGGGAATAATTTATTTGGTTCAAAGAACGCGAACTACTATTGGAATTTCATGTCCTTTGTTTCCTTGGCGACATGGCACAATGGCCAGAACCAAATTATAACACAGGAACGATGCTGAAATTCTCCGAGACGAACGACATCCGTGCTACAAATCAGCACAAGATCAAGGAACCATTAGAGACGGGTTCTGAAATTCCTTAACGCTGAAAACATCGCATAGAGATTCCTCATTAACGGATAAGGCATGGCTTTTCGAACAAATATTCCAAGGCAATTATATTGAGATAAACGTTTAGACTTGGTTCTTAGAAATCATTATGCGTGATGTTATTTCCACTGTGATTTATTCAAGTGAATATTCGGGTGTTTGGAGACTTTATTATGTACGTGTCAATGGGATAGACCAATAAACCCCGGGACACGTATTCAAGTGTACTGAATGACGTTTATGACGTCATTAAACAGTGCAATGACCTCATGAACAATTGACATCTCCATCAGCAATCCCGACTAGAGTTGTGGAAGAATAACCGGAGGGCATATATTAAATATTGATATTATATGCTTGTGAAAAAATCATGTATGTTAATGCAAGAGAAGTATGGATATCATCTGGAGTTGGTTCAGTATTAGTAAAAGGGTATTATAAACTACAACATACTTGTAACTTTCACTTAAACAAGCAGAGTGTTTCATATAAATCTATTTTGAAAGACTACAGGATAGTACCGGCGTTCTGCATGCCCATAGTCGAACATGAAGGCCTCAGAATATAGTTATCACTGCGGTAGACTGACAGTAACAATTGGACGATAGAGATGTAAAAGTCTTGGAACCAGAGTGGGTGAGCTGAGAAGAATTAAGCAGATTTATAGTCAGGCGACATGACACAATAAACCCGCTTTTCAGCGAAACGAGCGAGTGAGTGGGTGCGTAAAGGTGGGACGTGGGTATTTAAGCTTACTGCTGCTGCTGAATATTATTTCAACAGGTTTATGTCGTAAGTGTGGTTATGAGACAATACTGCAATAATATAACATTTTGTTGTGAATAAAGGCCATCGTGGAACACGACTTGCACACTGGAGCTGATGAAAACATTTGGGTTTTATTTATTTTAAGCATTGTTCTTACATTTTCATATAGTCATTCCTTGACCATCAGTAGCCCATTGGTTTCACATTCTTGGTAATATGTAAAGAGGATTCATCAATGTCCAATTCTAAGATGCTTCGGTGAAAGATAAAAGATGCTGACAGTACTTCGTCAGACGATAATGTGCACTTTTTGCAATACGTCACAATGTGCTGGCGTCACTGCGCCCTTCTACTCTGCCCCCTCGTAATCTAATATTTTTTGCATTACATCACAATGTAACCGTCATCGCTTCGTACATCCTCCTACAGTAAAAGACACCGTTGCATCGTTTCTTGCTTTGCAGATATTTCACTCAGCTAACATCACTGTTGGAATCATTACGTTTATGTTCTCCATCGGATAAAATGTCTCATAGTCCGATCTACAATTTAACAGCCACATAATAATGTTCGCCATGTTTACATTCCCACAATGCAATCGTGGAATGCCACGTGACTAGTCAGCTTTATCTGGATGTACTGATCTAAACTTACGTTGGTAGTAGAAATGTCACGTTCATATTGTCCCATATGGTTTAAGTTAATCACACACGTAATTAACATGATTAAAAAAAGATATTTAACGAAATCGTCACCAAACTGTTCATCATCTGTTTTTTTTCTGGTAATGTTCGTCGAGAAGAAACAACGCGTCAGTTAGCCCTGTGCGAGAATTCTGAATTTAGGTGATCGGCACCGTCGTTTCTTTTCTAAATAATCTTTAGAAAATGTTAAATTGGGCATCTTGGCAAAGAAATACAGTTCGGTCTACGATGATGTATAATGTAATAAAGCACTATTGTTTTAGAACGAGGACGATTGATGATATTTCTCAAAATATCATGAACTTTTCAATGTCTGTGCATCTATATAGGTAAGGTGTATATGAACATCGAATCGATGAACATCTGCATACAGATGAACATTTGCTAAGTGCATTTGTGGTAATATTTGAACTTTAAACATTCAGCAGGCATGTAGCGACTTCAACATCTGCTATCAGTACACCAAATTTGTAAAATATCTTTACATCGTTTGTCATCAGTTTTAGAACCTATCATTATTTTCAACATCCAGGGACGTCACCATATTTAAAACAAATATGGTCAGTCCGAGCCGCATTCCAACTCGTGATAGTTTCTTGGGAGGGAACACTGGCACACAGACGACCTGGTTCTCTGTTCTAGCTATAGACGAGGAGCAAATACGATGTTGTGTTGCTATGGTATGGCAGCTTGCTCACCTCACAAAGTACAATCGCGCGAGTTGAACGAGATATTAAATGTACCCCTTAACTTTTATACTTAAAGGCTTAATATCCCGGATAAAAATCGATGAATAAGATTGTCATTAAAATCGATTCTTATACGCCATATTAAGTCGCAGCCTCGTACAATAAGTTTCCGTTCTGAAAAAATCGCCAAGTGTGGAGAAAAAACAAATACCCAAAGGCATTCAACTAAATTTATATCAAGGTACATTTCTTATGCAAAAATTGATGATACGCGCTAAAAGATACCTTGGTATATAAAAACCCTTTCAGAACACAAGTTGCTGGGGGCGATTGTATGAATAGCTCGTGACTTGAACCAAACAGCAATTACGAGACGCTGTCACTGTTTGCTTCAAAAGATTCTTCGAGGCAACAAAAACGCGGAAATGTTCCTCCCTATTCTACACGGCTCGCAACAATCTCTGAAAAAAAACACGCTTCCGAAACATGATTCTACCATTGGATTTTCATTATGGAATAGCGATAGGAGAGGGCGGTCGATCAGTTCATTCAATACAAATTATTCCTAAACACTTGATTTTTTGCACCCTTTCAGAGTATTTGAGAAAATTTACTTTGCGAGTGAAAGACGAGCGTACAGGTTGTAAAAGAAATCACTGTTCGATTTATGAAGGTCAGTCGAGTTCAACGCGAGAACCGGACGTGATGTTACACGCGCGATACGCACGCGCGCACTAGCTGCCATGTTTGTTCAGGGACAAGAGAGTTTTTTGTTTTCAAAAGTAATTGTTTAAAATCTGACTTTACAAGGGGTGCATGAATTCGACATATTGTGCAGTGCAGTCTACCCGATGAGAATTATCCGTTGAATTGTAAGCAACACGAAATCCAATATCTTTGAAGGGTTGATTAAGTTAAGGGTTATTAGATTTGAATAGAGATATTCGTCAAGATGCATAGAAGGCAATCTCAACTGATTTGAAGTCATGAAGTTACAGAGGTATAATTCAAAATTAAATTGGCAATTTATATTGTAAATCGAGTCTATCTGAAATGGTTGAATATGTTTTTGGAACTGTGCTATTGACTAGCTGTCAGGATTTAATTGGTTTGTCTAGTGTGATTGTGGCATGGCTTGTGGGGACTTTGCAAATCACTTTAGGGCTGACTAGAGATGACACAGAGTTATCAAAGATTTATGGAGCAATATAAGAACAGAGATAAGCACAATTCTTCAGGGGAAATTAGAACAGATGACTTCAAAACTGCTTCTGTTTACAACGTGTGTTTGGAGAACAGAAGGTAATGTTTCATCCTGCGTGCGTGTGTGCGTGTGTGTGTGTGTGTGTGTGCGCGCGCGTGTGTGTGTAAGAGAGAGAGAGAGAGAGAGAGAGAGAGAGAGAGAGAGAGAGTTCACTGAAATAACGTTTCCTTATTGTGACCTAATGTTACATTCTGTCCTGTGTGTGAAGCTTGTCATATCGTGAATGTGACTGGGTCTATTTTAAGTGTGTGTGTGTGTGTGTGAAGTCATATTTGCAACTTAGTTGCTTGATTTCTTACTCAACACTGTATTCCAGCTGTATAATGCCAGTTTGTAAATAATCGATCAACAGCATGTGAACCGATCTGCGCAAAATGGGACACGATGACATGATTGTGTCACCCATGTGAACCTAACCACCCGAGCTTATTAGTCGCCTGTTACGGCAAGCATGGGTTGCTGAAGACCCATTCTAATCCGGAACTTCTCTGGTCTCTTGTGGGGTGGGAGTGGGGTGGGGTGCGGTGGGGTGGGGTGTAATGGGTAATGTTTGTTACGTTTGTTTTAAGGTAAACCCGCACTGGTCTCTATCTCTCAGTGGGGTAATCGTGTTAACACACATGCACGCACACACAAGTCCGTCGTCCTACGCGAATACTTGGGCTGAATATCTATACAAAGCATTGCCCATGTCGTCAGGTGAGGAAAGACATTCACTATACTTAAAAATAGAATTGTAAAATTGAAAACAAATTCGTGAAACTATCCCTACTTTATCACATAAGGCCTTGTATGTAAGCAGACACTCTCGAAAGAACTCAACAAATACACAACCGGATACCTCAGGTTAGCGTTACGGTATTTCAACAGCAACTCCTACTTTTCAAAATCGTTAATGACATGTGTTTGTATTTGCCTCAGCTGTTGATACAGACTCTCTAAAACGTCAATTTCAGTTATTGTGGCGTGTGGACTTAGTGAAAGTGGGTTTTGATTGACTGCTATCGATGCAGTTAACATAGGGCGAGATTAAATAGGAATAGACTTCATATGGGAGTGGTAGATTCATGACGTGCGCCGGGCCTTTGAATAACGGCACACACGTGACGTGTGTCAATATCACGCAATTAACACAGGTGCGTGAAATCTCAAGATTCCGTATTAAATTAAGATGCGGTGCATTGCGTCTTATTTTTTACTTAAACATTTAAGTGTCACAGTTGCCAGCAAAATTCTTCCTTCCAAAGATAGTATTTCCTCATTACGTTCGGGAACATGGTATTTTAACAATCTTCTTCTTGTATACCTAGCGAAAAGCACTCAAAGAAATGTCTTTGACGATCGAAACAGGTGAACCAGAGGGGTAGGTAGATCCGTGCATCGTTGAATGAAGACGTTACATGTCTAAATACATAGTGTATCAATAACAAAGGAAATTGATAACGACATACCAAGTGGAGGTTAAATAACTTGTTGACAGATAGCGGAATTGGTTCATAGTGTAAATAGAGGATACTAAACGACCTTCCGTGTAATACCATTTTTATTAAACGAGTTAATGATTTGGTATCAAACGAGTTTGATACTAAATCTTTAACGAGTTTAATGAAAATGGTATTTCACGGAAACAAGTTTAGTATAGTAGTATAATAGGATTTATTACTCGCCCGTTGAAGATACTGCAGTGTAATATTTTCACTTCAATATTACACTAGTGTAATACCACTTGACGTATGACGTCAAAATGGTTCAAATTTGTGACGTCACAATGCTAATGTTGATGTCGCGATTTTACTAGACCTTGCTTGACTTGAAAGCTGAGTGTCCTCACAATATAGGCGATTTCGCCGCAGTTTCTATCAATTTATGTTGGCGAGTAATAAACAGAATACTAAACTCGCTTCCGTGAAATACCATTTTCATTAAACTCGTTAAAGATTTAGTATCAAACGAGCTTTCGCTCGTTTGATACCAAATCATTAACTCGTTTAATAAAAATGGTATTACACGGAAGGTCGTTTAGTATCCTCTATATATACGTACATTCTTAACAGTTGAAATCTGTGAAGTTTTTCCTATGATACATAGAAAATAAACTGACCAAATCTCTTTAAATGCATTCTTATGCTTTAATATCGCAGTCAGCAACTATCTTGCAGTTGTTCAAGATTTTAGGGAAGACCTGATATTGAGATCATTGTTACAGCGCCATTCCAATGTTTATTCGTAGATTACAGTCGGGAGTACATGTTTCACTAGAATATACATGAATACATTGATGATAGGGATAGCTAATCAACGGGTGCGGGAATGTAGACAGATGTACACGCGTTTAGAAAGGTAAACGCACCAAATGACTCACAAGGGTGAATGAATGTATTGTAGAACGAATGCCTACAGCTCGTCAATATTTGACTATTTGAGTCGTCGCCACTGGAGCCACACATGCATCTCTCTCTCTCGCTCTGTCTGTCTCTCTCTCTGTGTGACTGATTGTGTTAGTGAATGAGCGTGACAATGACAAGACAACGAGCCACGTTATGTATTTCGACGACTTTGTGCCTGTGTGCATATGCGTGCGCACGTGCCCGTGTGTGTTCTAACAGTACTAAAATGATTTATGTAATATATTTAACAGTGAAATGTATACCCGTTGCACATATTAACATGTATGACTTCGTTTCAGATTAATTTCTTAATTCGATGGAACCATAGTTAGTGAACCTGCTCAGCACTTCGACTTCCTGCTGGTAACAGTGAGTTCAGTATTACCTAGACGACTCCATGTGCCAGTTCTCCCACTATGATCACTAATCACGTCACAGTGAACTTTCAAACAGGATGACACAGTACCTACCGATTATATTTTAATGCTATTTTACTTGAGTGAACTAAAATGTTCCATCCACTTGCAATTCACGTGACAGTTAATCTATATTCTATCGTGAGAGACTTACATCCATAAACAAGTATTCCCTGTACTCCCAACACAGATTAAAGTAACCATCCAAGGATAAAGAAAAAAAACATCCACAAAATGATTAACTTTTTAAGGCTTGTACTACCTCGATGATAACTGACTTATTTATGTTAGGAACTGAAGCATTATATTCAGGGGTTTCGCTTGTTGATTTTTATTGTGGTCTTATCACTCGTCCCATCTCATCATGAATAAAATATAATTTACTCTGTGAGATTAGCGGATTAGCATCAACGGGTACAATAACGTTAAGCATTGGGGACTGAAAAAAACAAAACGTCCACTCATAGCAACTCCGCCTCCGTAATGATCTTGCGTGGTAACAACAGATGGATAAGTGAATTATTCATCGTTACACATGGATAAAATCCACATGTGACATTAGTGCGATTGCGTGTCGTACATACCAAGGTTATATTGTTAGTTGGTTGTCGTTTTTATTATTGACTGTTGTCAGTCACCGTGCATCTTGCATGTGTCTCTATTCCCATCATTTGTTTGTTTACGTAAATCGTTTAAATTCCATGTAGATACGAGTTATATACCTTAACATATTACGCGAATTTGTGTAAATATATACGAAATATGTCTTATTCGTGATATTTACGACACTTACCTATACGATTAAGGTCCCTCCCCGTGCCACGATTGGTTGAATGTAGGTTCCGATGCGTCTTTCAATCTCTGAATTTCTTGGGTTTCACCAAGGTTCGACTTTCGATCAAAAATGACCTGACACGCCAAGAAATAACTAAGATATGTTCAAGGAGGCGTTACAGAAAATTGAGATTGAGATAATATATGATTATATAATAACATTTAATGTTACGTATGTATGTAATGTATGTTTTGTCGCTTTCTCAAAAAGAGTAAAGTTACTGGTGTGGTGTGTAGCAGGTATGTAGCCGGTACCATTTTGCGAAAATTTATACGTAATTTATACTGACAAGTCCATTCGCAATGTCACCTAAAACGGTTGTGACCTCCCGACTCCACATCTCAGGAACCAACAGTGGACCGACTGGTATCAAATCAATTTAGCGTGTGGGACATTTCCTGCATCAAAGAGCGGCTGTGACTTTTATATCTTGCGTGTAATGGTTCTGTGGGCCGGCCTTGTCATTGTGCCTGACAGCACGAGCCTCGATGTCCATTTCATCTCGTCAGTGTACCCTTGCGAAGAACAACAAAGCGATGTCAGCGTTCAAGACAATGACGTCTGTTTCCCGTCCATGTCGCGGCGTGCAGACAGCGGCAACCGATCTAATAGATTTATTTCCAGAACGATGTGCAAACCTGTTGATTTCATTGTGAAAATCAACACTGAATTTCCGAGCCTCGGCAGTCGTGCATGATGTCGCCATGTGGCGCGCCGACACCAACGACCTGCATATTGGGACTTAATCCAGCGTGAGCAAGGGAGATCAGAGAATGAAACTCATTTGCATTTTGAGTGAAATATTTGACGTTAATAACATACGTGTTCTAAAATAACGAAGGACGTGATCTCGTTATGACTGATAGGTATTTGAGAAATGTTTTGTCAATAGCAGTGGGTATGCGGTGTGAAGGCAAACGTGATGTGTTTCAAAGCGACACAGATTGCAATAGGGCTCTCGGTGCGTTTGAAGTGCTACGGGAAGTGCTACATGTTCGGTATCGATTTGAAATATACAAGCAATCTACATGCCAAGGTGGCGTCACATGTTTATACCGGGAGTAACGGGTCATTACCGCGAGTAAGGGATGGGCGGTTTATGATGGGGTCGTTTGTGGAATAATGCATCCCTTGATGACAGCGTGAATTGAGCTGAGCACATTGGTTGATTGTACAGCAGTGTTGCACGTTAAGTGGGACGCTCATCTGTGTGAGTGTATATATATGTGTGTGCTTGTATGTGTGCGTGGGTATGTGGTTGTGTGTTTTTGTGTTATTTGTTAACTGCTTCGTACACACACAAGCGCTCACGCACGCGCACACACACGCGCGCGCGTACTATGGTGTTGGATTGTTTCCATGTGTATCTCACTAGAGTGCACAGACATGTTTAGGCTTGAGGATGTCTCTGTCTGACCGCTTGTTGTCTGTAGAACACAGTATATAGTATAAGACTGTTTCAGTCTGTATTCGTTCGGCTCTTAATTGTAGATCTGTGAATGCCTATACATGTATCTATCTATCTGTCTACAGTCAAATGCAGCTACGTGAACCTGTCTGTTGTCTGTAGAGTTGTGCTGACCTGTATTTACCTATATCTGTCAGTTGTCTGTAGAGTTGTGCTGACATGTATATACTTGTATCTGTCTGTTGTCTGTAGATTTGTGCAGGCCTGTATATACCTGTATCTGTCTATTGTCTGTAGAGTTAAGCAGACCTGTATATACCTGTATCTGTCTATTGTCTGTAGAGTTAAGTAGACCTGCATATACCTGTATTTGTCTATTGTCTGTAGAGTTAAGTAGACCTGCATATACATGTATTTGTCTGTTGTTTGTAGACAACACATATCTGTATTTGAATGTAGTCTGTAATCTAGTATAGGTTTGTATGTACCGAGGGATCGGTAAACAAAGCATTTACCTTACCGAATACCTCAATGTTAATTTTGAATTATTTGAAGCACGGGTACAAATCTTTTGCAGACAAGAGAAACCGATTTATAGTTACCTCCCTTCCATCGATTTGCATTCTCAAGACATCCGTAATTTCCATATATAATACGTGATTCAATGTTATTCGAGATAAACAATTACTACCACGAAGTTCCACGAGTTCGACATTCGCAGCTGTGTACTTTGACAATGAAAGAGCGCTCAGCCAATCAGAAAACGATATTTATGTGTGAGGCAAGATAAATATATGTGTAAGGTCATGATACACTCAGCTTGCGATACGCTGACGACCGCAATATTCCTGGAATAGTGCTAAAAGCGGCGTAAAACTAAACTCACTCCATTAACTTGATATATGCCTTGCAATACACAGCAAACCAAGATTTCGCTCACGTTGACCAATCACAGTTGATATCTAAACAGGATTTACCACGGAAAACCACTGTCTCACTTGTACCCGCCCACCCTAACATGACTCATGGTCGACAGCGTTCTGCTTGATGTCAGTTAACTGTGGTACCGTATGATCCGTTAGCGACACTATTTCATTGATAGAACTGGCATTTATAGATTACAATTACCATCTTTAAATTGGCGGTTAACTTTGCTATTTCCGCTTTAACAACTTGGTATGAAAAGTAAACGACTCCGTTGTTGTAGCTTGGGAAACAATCAGCCAATATTCTCGGGGGACTGCCGAGTTCATTATCAACTCATATCCCTATAATAAATTATACAAACTGGTAACTACTTCATCAAATTATATTGTGGCGGTTTGCCTTTAAACATTTTTCGGTTTATATTGTAATGGCGAGTGTTTTATATCAAAACATCTTCATTCTTTGACGATGGTCGTTATTCAAATGCTTTATGAATTATCTCTGTCAACACTTTGATAATACAAGCAATTCGGTATTAAATCGTGTTCTAATAAAGTCATATTTAAGAAAAGTTAAAGGCTGCCCTCTATGGGTTCTGAGTTAATTAATCATTTACATAACGTGATGGCATTATTCACCAAATTTAACCCACACTATGTGATGTTTTTCTATGTTTTCCAAGTTGATTTATGATGTAAATAATTTCAGGCAATTTCTCTTGACTTATTTTACTCTCGCCTAGTAAAAGTGAAAAAATAGGTCATCGACGCTGATGGACTGAATACCACGACGCAGACGGTGGGGTAGCCTTTTGGTGAAAACGTTCTTTCTAAATGTCAGGTTCGATTCCCAGCATTGTCACAATGTAAAAGCCCATACTTGTGTCCCCTATCATTATATTGCTGGATTATTTCTAAATGCGACACAAAAACACAGTCACCCTCTGCAGGGGTAGTTGGGTTGAATTCAGCTTACAGAAAATCATGTATGTTAGTGGGTTTATTTTTTCGCCGCACTCAGCAATATTCCAGCTATATGGTGATTGTCTGTAAAAACTGGAGACTGGACCAGACAGTCCAGTGATTGGCATAATGGCCACCTTTCTACTCAAGTGGGATCCGATGACGTGTCAACCAGGTCAGTGAACCTGAACACCCAATAAGTTGTCTCTTACAAGCATGGCTTACTGAAGACCAATTCTATCCCGGATCTTCACGGCCCTGTACACTAATGAAACACCAAGAAAGGTAATCACGTAGTTCTCATATTTGGCATCAAACCCGACCCTTTGGCCATAAACGAGGACATAATTCACTGGGCTATATATCTACCGTATAGTCTCAGAGTTCCTGATTGTTGAACGTCAACGATATGCTGTGGTGTTCACAAGGTCAAGGTCAGATGGTCAGAAGTTTATTTTACACAGAATTAACATCGCGCTTTTCGACCATATATTTGAGGTAGCCAAGAGGATAAAGCATTGGTTCGTCACACCAAAGACCCAGGTTCGATGGATACAATGTGTGAGGCCCATTTCTGGTGTCCGTAATGTTGCCAGAACATTGCTAAAGGCGGCATAACACTAAACTCACTCACTCGTCAATATGTTTACAAAACCGGCCAAATACAGCGGTAAATATATATGATATTTCCAATCAAAATGTGAAATAGCACGTGTAAGAACTTTGCCTCTTTCGTTTTCTAATGTAAACTCAGCAAAATTCTATGCTTCCTGGTCCCCTTTCCAAACACTATTGGCTAAGTACAGTTTAGATGCTGCGTACGTATAATACAATTGAAATTTGTATGCATGCTATCCTAAGGTACTAAGATAACATATATATTATAATAAATCCTCCCTGAACGTATGATGATTGTTAGTACTGATAGTGATGATGATGCTTGCCAAAGAGGTTTTGTACGATGTTTGTATGATGTTTTACAATGTATTGTCACAATAACAAATTGATGTTCAATGTATTACGACAATAATAAACTGACGACAATGAAGATCTGAATATTTTGTACAATGTAGTACAAAATGAGCAAATTGGGATAGTTTTTATGATGTTTAGTACAGTGTACTATGTCAACATTTACTTTGGGAAATAAATACACTTAAAAAAATATAAAAAACCCAAAAATAAACAACAAAAAACACTTCCTCTTAAAATTTAAGTATCCATAGTGCCCAGCAAAAGGCTAAACTTGCTTGAAGGACTCACGCCATGTATATGTACAGTAGAAGCTGCCAAAACTGGCATCTGTCCAATCCGACAAGTTGTCAACACCGGCATACAATCTCAGACCCATTCATAGCTTGTACATTTACAATCACTCTACAATCTAGCACTTTGTCTAAACCGGATTCTTTCTTCAGTCCCAGTGAGTGCCGGTTTAGACAGCTTTCACTGTACATGGTTACATCAGAGATCCACTACATCCAGTAACTTGGGGAAACCAACAGCAAATCTTATGCAGATGAATTGCACGGTGACCATACATAAAATTGCTGTAAACAATGTGCAAATATCGGGCATGTGAGCTGCGTTTTGATGTGAAGTTTTATTAAGAATTCACCAATTTTCATTGATGTTCAGTTATTACTGAAATCATGGCGGTAGTCTTGTCAACGTTACGAATTTGTTTTACAATACATAAGTTCACGTGTAATTGGTACCTTTAAACCGCGTGGTGTATTTTCCAAAATCTAGTTTAGAACTGTTGACTGACGTAAATGGCGACATTTACTCTAGAGAGTCTAAACTTTTGATGGGTAGTGTGTATTTCAGGTACGTCAATATTGCCACATTTCACTGTAATATTGTATATTGTGTTTGGCATTCTGACTAACTCAGAAATCACGTTTAATTCTCGCGAGATGTCTTTCCTCTTTGAAACCGCCTTAAAGTGATAGTATGCCAAACATGCAACATTCCTCAGTGACAAATATTGCAGGCGTCATGAAAAGAAATTACCAGATAAACCCCGACCTTCGTTGAAATAGTCCCACGCGTCGGCGAGATCCACGGTAAGCTGTCAGTAAAGTTTTCTTGGTAGCAACACCTGAGTGAAAAGGTCGCTTGACTCTACTTGTTGACAGAGGCCGCCATCTTGAAAAACACATTAGGAACGAGTTACACAGAAGGCTCAAAATCCTATCTATTTAGCGGTGGAATTAAAAGCGATCTTTTAAGTCTTGACCTGAGACTGTTGGGTAGTGTTTGTTGGTGAGTTTGTGCAAAACCTGAAACCTGAATGACGGTGTTTTGACAGATGAAAGAAAAGCTCGGACAGCTGATGACACTCGGGCCTTGGCCGGATTAATTTTTTGCACGATTATGCCAAAACATGACCTGGATATCTCTTGATTCCCGATTCGGACGGTGTTGTAAACACGATTAACGATCTGGTGTAAAGTCAAGTGAAATACGAGAAAAAGATTAATCATCAGTACTTTCTTCTTGTGATTATTGAAAATGGCATGAAAGGCTCACCAACAAATTTCTTTGTATTAACGGTAAATCTCTATTTAGTTTTAAGGGTGGTTGTGGTCTGGCTAAATCTTTCTTGTTGATAAACCTGGGCGACAAACCAATATCGTCTCCAACTAATAGATGTAGTGTGTCTCACAATCACTGTCAAACCACAATGTTTTCCCTTTCGCCCAGCCCTTTCTTCAAAGTTAAAACTGAGTGCGGTGTAAAACAACACACCAACCGTGCAATAAATGAAATAAGTCTAGTTGGTCTCATTCTGTTAATCTCTAATTTCGTTGGTATTATATTTTTTAATTAGAAGGGGATTATTTGTTCGACTAAAATATTTTCAAAAACCAGCCGTTATTCCACAATATATGTAACAACTCCTCGACCCAGTGACTTGGAAACTGCCTCTGACCTCCATCAGTGAATGGGTATCCGGTAGGATAAGACTGAACTTGATTCTTGACCTTCTAGCCAACCAGAGACAGTTTGGGGTACTTACTCCTGAGGGAGTTAGAATGAAAAATGCAGTACATATTGCCTAGCTGGCCTGGCAAATATAAACCTCGCACAATGAACATTGAATTGATTGATTGTGGTGCATAATGAATAAAAGAATTATTATCAATACTATCGTTGTTGTTATTTTTGTTAATATGCTTCAGTTAGAAACTGGAGGCTGCGCTGTCGCCATTACCCTGTTTGGAATTTTAAGTGTAGAGTATTTCCCGATTTTCTCTCTTTAATGGACATGCCTTCAGAGTTTGTGAGTTTCACCTAAGTGGAAAACATCTTCGGCAGGTGTCATTTCCTTTAAGATTCCACATGAAGATAACATATCGAGATTACTTCTAAAGGTTGCGTTACGTCTCTGTGAGACTCCATGTGAGGTGATGTAAGGTGAAATGAAGATTGACGCGGTATTCACGACCACTGCACGGCCATAGCGGCATACATGCACGTGTGTGCGAGATTTCGAACATGCATGCACGTCTGTGCGAGATTTCAACATGCATGCACGTGTGTGCGAGATTTCGAACATGCATGCACGTGTGTGCGAGATTTCAACATGCATGCACGTGTGTACGAGATTTAGACATGCATGCACGTCTGTGCGAGATTTCAACATGCATGCACGTGTGTGCGAGATTTCGACATACATGCACGTAATACTGGCTTCAGAGTACTAGAATTTCGCACTTTGACACAAATGACCAGCCCAGAAACTATATTCACTCCGAGCTGCAAATTAAGGCCCCGTTTTGTTCAAGCGACAGGCAGAGTAACAACAAGTAACACATGCAACGTCATGATGCGAATGAGGATCGAACCATCTGGCCTCCGCTTTCCTAGCAGATACTTTATTCCTTAGCCCTCTCGGGCGTTACTGTGAATGTGTGAACGAGTGAGTGAGTGAGTGACGACCCAGAAATGGGTTTCACATATTGTATCGATATGGGGAACTCGAATCTGCGTTTTCTCATGACGCCTTGTGATGTAGTGCCCTGGTGAATCTTACATATACGAATATGCAGTTGACAGGGGTAATGTATTAGTGATTGATAGTATGAACATCGACATTTGGGAATTATGTTATGTCTTTTTAATATAGTATCTGCATCGACAAATGTGACATACTGATCCAAGAAATACTAAGAGTGAGTGAATGTAATTTTCAGCTATATAACTGCGGTCTGTAAATAATCGAGTCTGGACCAATTCCGGTGTTGATCCGGTGATCAACAGCACGAGCATCGATCTGCGCAACGGAGGTACGATGAGGTGTGTCAACCAAGTCAGCGAGGCTGACCAGTCGATGCCGAAAGTCGCTTCTTACGACAAACATGGGTTGCTTAGTTCTAATCCAGATCTTCGCGGGTCCAAGATTTACTAATAGCATCTCCCTCGAAGGATGAGAAGAGTCTAAATCGCTTCTTACCGTGTAGCTTGAACTAGTTTCTATCGGCGTAGATATGTCGTCGCAACTCAATGTTACCTATATCACGAACTCTGCGCAATCATATCTCACCGAAATCTGTCTCAACTACTGACAGACTGGCGCACGGTACACATAAACACATCTCATTGTCCTTGTAGTGTTCTAGTATATTGCACCAAGCTGGCGTCTTATGTTCAGTGAGGTATTTTTCTCAGTTTTGATTTCCATGAGTCAGTTCTTACTGTTGTGAAAACATTAGAAGAATAGTTACCTGATTATTCATCGTGTGCACACATGTAATGGTGCTGGAGACAAAACACCCATGCAGTGCAACGATACAATATACTGACTGAAAAGAAGTAAGACAACTTTAGACTTTAGAAGTTTAGACTAACTGCTAGTCTCTGAAATGACACATATTTTACTGAAAAAAACGTTTATAGTGAAAAAAAAATAATATAATGAAATGGAGCCCGAAGACTTTCTTCATTTTCCTGAAGCTATGGAAATCTAGACTTGCCACATTTTCAGACTTGCGTGGGCTTGGATATATATACTTCAGGGTCTGTACGACAGACTAAGAGAAATTCAGATAATATCTGTTGAGTGAGTGGGTGAGCGAATTTAGCTTTACGCCGTACACAGCAACATTCCAGTTATATGGCGGTGGTCTGTAAATAATCGAGTCCAGACAATCCAGTGATCAACAACATGAGCATCGATCTGCGCAATTGGGAACCAATGACGTGACAACCATGTCAGCGAGACTGACCACCCGATCCCGTTAGTCGCCTCTTACAAGCATAGTAATTTCTATTGAAAAACAGAAGGAATGCCGACTGACTAGTACAGATCTTCTCATCAGCTGAGATAGAGATGTATGGGCTGTCAGAGAGAGGATCGACCCACTAGCACAGAGACGATATGCTGACTAGCAGAGAGAATATCTTCGGACTAGCAGAGAGAAAATCTACTGACTAGTAGAGAGAAGATCTTCTGAGTAGAAGAGGAATACGGACTATAAAGAGAAGATCTGCTGACTAGCAGAGAGCAGATCCACAAATTAGTAGAGCTTTTCTGTCTAGCAGAGACCACCGGACAGAACACAGTATAATAGATCTGTCAGCGCTATACCCCTCCTCGATGAGTTCAACAGAATTGCAAACGTTACAATACACACCACTTCCGGCTACTCATCCAATCAACACTAGCCGGAAACACCTTGATATAGCTGAGAAACCTTCACAGCTCTTGTACTGACAATCAGCGAGAAACTGTAGTGTCTTAACACAGAGAAAACCTACTTTCTGCCAGAGAAAAGACCACCTATTTAGCAGAAAGTCTGTTTTCCTAATAGTCCCATTTTCAGGCCAGATGTAACTGATGTAAACTCGCCACTGGCATATTGTCGTATTCCAGAAACATTTTCACAGCCAGGCGAGCACTTCCGGTGAGAGAACGGGAACGAGATATAAGATGGCCGCTGATATGTTTATTTAGGTGGCGCACAAAAGACACAACCGAGCCGATATCGCGCCAGCAGATCGGATTATTCGTTAATTTGTTTAGACAACTAAAACAAATAGGAAGTATGAAAGTGTTTTGCACGCTGAAGGTCAAATCGTTCACGCCGTTTATTGAACACCTGCATTCTAGGGGGTATCGTTTGTAGCAGAGTGCGACCTCTCTCTAGCCCACTCTCCACGTGAAGCTGGGAGATCTAGCGAGAGACGTGGTTTCCATGACAGATACAGAGACGGTAGTTCTGTTGCTGTCTGGATGGCCTGACTGCCCAAACAAGCTGATTCGACGAGTACTACAGACAACCCACTGTCTCAGTTAAAACAGCGGGAAGACCTCGGAAATGAGGGGTTGGAATAGGAGTCGCAGTAATTCTAAGTCAGCCGATGCAATGCATTGTGTAGATTCTAGGATATTGAGAGGCGTTTTTGTTTTTATCTGAATCCGCTTTTGCATTGAAACTGGTTCATCAGGTAACAGTCGCTGAAGATGTCATGGTAGCAAGCATGATTGTTCCATTTGTCAGTGAGTGAGTTTAGTTTTACGCCGCACTCAGCAATATTCCAGCCATATGGCGGCGGTCTGTAACTAATCGAGTCTGGACCAGACAATCCAGTGATCAACGACAGGCCCATCGATCTATGCGCAATTAGGATTCGATGACATGTGTCAACCAAGTCTGAAAGCCTGACCACCCGATCCCGTTAGTCGCCTCTTACGACAAGCGTAGTCGCCTTTTATGGCAAGCATGGCGTCAGTGTTACAGTAGCTGAGGCGACAGTCACAAAACGTTTCGTAATGTTGCCGTTCTGAAAGATACCGAGCGTCAAGGTTATCTTCATCTTGGTTACAGTAGTGAAGAGTGCGTTCAACCGAGTGCGTTCAGCATTACACCATGCTAACACCTAGTCTGTAACAATCATTGGGATTACCTTTGCTGGATGGTGGGGAAGTCTAGTGGTTAAAGCGTTCGTTCGTCACGCCGAAAATCCGGTAAATACGATAAAGAAATACAGTCTAAGTAAACTTATCCTCAGTACTTTTCGTTACACACCACTACTGAGTCTAACAAAACCTTATGGGAGGTCGCGTCAGGTAACCTTTGAGATTGACCAATCAGAACACAGCTTACCAAATCGCGAAAGTGCACATTCGCATATACCTTCTGAACTTTTTATCTCGAAAAGGTTCGTACCCGAACGATTCCGAATGCTATTTAGCGTGCGCTCGCTTCCGGATGATGCACACGGCGTACATACAACCATGACGACGGTGAGTAAACAGACGCTGAAAATAATGTTTTTGGCAATATTCAAGGATGTTATCTTGCGGAAATATTATAGCTAATGGTTACCATGTCAACAGAAACCCAAAGCGTTTATACTACAGGTCAAATAACTGTGTTATATGCGGATTTTTGTTTGTGGAGAGATCTGTGTCAGTGAACTGAATATAAGTCCCTCCGATCCCTAATTAGTAGCCGTTTTCTGGTTGGTTAAATCTATTTAACCGTCTCGCGTTTGATTGGACGGTCACTGGACGCTCAAAGGGTACCTGACGCGACCTTCTACTAGGTTTTGTTAGACGCGACCTTGTAGGTTTTGGTAGACTCAGTGGTGGAGTGTAACGAAATACACCGAGAATAAGTTTACCTAGACTGTAAAGAAGTATTTCTTCTATTCACTACTGCTGCAACAGCCACGGGAAGCCGAGGAGTCAAATCGTTAGCTCGTCACGCCGAAGGCCCAGGCTCAATTCCTAGCACGGTTACAATATGTGAAGCCGGTCCCTTGTGCCCCCTGCCATGATATTGCTGCAATGTTTCTGAAAGAGGCGTAAAACCATATTCACTCACCGCAGCTGCCTTGGTAACAATCACCGATCATGATTAGTATAGTGTGATCATTTCTTCATTTGGAAATATTCCAGGAAAACATCAATAGTCAAAACGAGTTTCACACATTGAAACCAATTTGGGGAGCGAACTCGTCTCTCAGCAGTGATCACCTGAAAGAACCCCAGCTGCACCCGACCCTGCTGCTCGTCACAAGTAATGACAATTGCGTCTGATGGAAACAGTTCTTAATTCCACGACCCAAAATACACGGACACATGATGGACCCTCGTTTCAAGAACAAACGATCGGAAACATAATTCTGACTGATGAAAGTCTTGACCAATGACCACTACAAACCTCGCCGTTCACACCAATGACCATTAAGACCCCCCTATAAGCCTACGTTATTGTCCTCGCTCTCTCATTAGCCGCTTAACCCGTCGATGTCTCGACTCTTCATTTTCAACTTGGTCGTAGAGTCGCGTCTGACCCCTGTATCTCAAATGGAGGGATTATATTCAAGTTAGCCAGATTATGGTGGACACGGCTATTTTTGTGTCGGGCGTATGTCCTCGCAAACAAGATTACTTGGGTCTGTGACTGGTTTGTACAATGTGAGATGCAAGGTTAAACGTAAAGTAAGGGGGATACATATCAGACAATGAAATCACGTCGGGGTTATTGTTAGAGATGGTTGTTACACCGACGTCTTGCACGCCTCGGGCTCATGATCCGTCGTCGTGGTTGTCGTGAGGTGATGTGATACGGGGTTTAACGTCGCGGCTAGAATTAATGCACTTATATAGCGATGTGAGCGCGCACGCGTGTGTGTGTGAGTACGTGAAAGTGACTGTGTGAGTGAGAGAGTGAGTGTAAGAGAATGTAAGAGAATGTAAGAGAGTGTGAGTGTGTGTGTGTGCGTGTGTGTGTGTGTGAGAGAGCGAGAGCGAGCGGATTCGTGCATGTGTCTGTGATTTAATGACCCACTTTGTGCTACTTTTAGAGTGCTAGCCTTCTGGAAAAGCTTGCCTCAGTTTATCATAGATACCCACCTCGGACACTGTTAGACTCAAGCTTAGTCCCTAAATATACATATGATATATAGGTGCGTGCGTGCGTGAGTGAGTGAGTGAGTGAGTGAGTGAGTGAGTGCGTGTAATTATATATACAGTATAGATTTGACAGCATAAATTGTTCACTGGTCACGATGGGGTTATGAACTGGTGTTTGAGTTGGTTGACACGTCATTGTATTCAATATTGTGTATATCGATACTCATGATGTCAATCACCGAATTGTCTGGTCCAGACGCGATTATTACAAACTGTTGTCATATAGCTGTAACATTGCTGAGTGCGGCTCTTAACAGCAGACCAAACGTGTTTATCCTCTTGATGCAGAGAACCAGGCAGGGTAACAATAAGCACCACCTTTTCCCGAGTATTGGTTTGACGCCACTGCCGACTTTCAGCACTTTGAAATGTGGTCACTGGGGTTGTAAACATCGTAGATGAGTATCATGCTGTTTTCTGAATGTTCTTCTACAGCAAGTTATAACTACACGGCTCTTTTTTAGACAAAACTAACATCGCAGAGAACAAGGGTTTGGGTGAGAGACTGATGTTCAGCGTTATCAATATTCCAGCAATATCACGGCGGAGGACACTATGAATAGGCTTCACACACTGTATCCATGTGAGGAACCGAACCGAGGTCTTCGGCATGACGAGCGAACACTTCAACCACCGTCTCTCATAGGGTAACATGTTATGTTTGCAATAGATTTTCTTGAATATTGTCATAGTCAACTTAATTAAGATCATTTACATCGCATTTACCTCGTGCCCACAAACTTTTCTTCCCTGCGATACCTGGGCCTTGGCGTAGCCTAGCGGTTAAGGCTTTCGCTCATCACGCGGAAGACCCGGGTTGGATTCCCTATGGGTACAATCTGTGAAGCCCAAAGTGGTGTCTCAGGCCTGGATATTGCTGGAATATTGCTACAAGGGGCGTAAAACCATACTCACTCACTTCCTGTCCTACATTTCCCATCTCACAAATATGCTTTAGTGTATAAAAAGCCCTATTTTGTCACGGTGTGTAGTCTATCAACGACTCTGCCGCATGGTCAGTGTGAATAGCCTCGGTCCTGAAGCGTGGCCATTCATCGTCTTCTACCTGCTACTGATGATACTGGCGACAGATGTGAAGTAACTGGAGATGAAACTCGGGGTTCAGAGACAGTAATCCATCTCTGCTGATATCTGGTAAATTGAGGTTAGTGATTGCGTATAACGATCGAGATATTATAGATACTTGAAATCTGGACAAGATGTGGGGAGACAAAGAAATCGGTCTTGATGGCACCTTAGCATACAAAACACGCACTAGTTATTTACACATTGTGCCAAAGTACTAATTAAAACTGGCGCTTCTTTGTTTGAAATTAGTTGGGCCGAAAACATCATGAGATTTTTGTTCTTTTCGATCTATTTACCTTAAGCCTGACAGTTTCGGGACAATGCGTTTTTTATAATTAGCAGACACGGTTACTATAATTACCTCACAGACAGATTCGTGTTTAAATAGTAGCCCGCGGAATAATCTGCATGCAGTATCTTGGAAATACAGCTTATCTTTTTTACAATTATATGTAACACCGTCTGTTTTTATTTTTAGCAAATGTAATGGGTAACCTATCGGTCAAAGCGTCCGCTCGTCATGACGAAGATCCGAGTTCGACTGCCCACTTGGGTGCAATATGTGAAGCCCAGTATGGTGTCCCCGCTGTGATATTGATGGAATATTGCAGAAAGCGGCTTAAAACAATATTCACTCACTCACTATTTTTATCAAAAACGTATATTACAGATGTGCTACATTCAGGACAAATCATCTGCTTCACATTACAATAACATGGGTGTTCTATTTCGATTCAATACTCATCCTCATTCCCTTAGAAATCTCTTCTGATCATGATCTCCTATATCACACGTATTTAGTAAACGTTAATAAAGCAAACAACATTACGTCGGAAGTAAATAATCACAGACATTATTCTTTTAAATTGAATATTTTCTTACCTTTTGTACAGACGCAATGCAAAAGTAATATAATGTTTCCCCCAAAGCGCTACATCAGCAAAAACAGGAGCCGAACACTTGCCTATGACGTCGTTGTCACATCCATTTTGTTTATAAAATCCAAGACAGGATTAACGAATTTTCAAAATCAACGAACTGTCGTTTCTTTCTGAGCAGGCTAGCGAATAATGTTTGAACTGTAGATCTCAGCTCTAGGTGTCAGCTTAATGTTGCAGCAGTGACCTTGGTTTCAGAGCCCTAGACTTTTCTTCTGGGCTGAAAATAGGGAAACATATCTCACCATAACATCATATTACAACTGTCTGATGACTGAAATAAAGGAAAAAATTAAACTGGCAATTCATAATTGAACCGTGGTTTTGCGAAAGCGAGCCCTAGTGTTTAGAAGCCCTTGGACTACTATTCGGACAGTTGGGCTTCTTATTCCCAAGTGCGTCAAAGGTGTCCAGCTTTCTGCTATTGCTCCATATGGGAAAACGTTGGCTATAACGGATCTGAACAGTTGACTAGGATGAGCCGAGGGTACAATGTAGGTTCGGAGGAGGGTTACATGGATATAGACAATGACACCAAAAGCGGCGTTGATGGCTACGATCCCTTCGGTGAAATTGAGATGCTGATTGACCTGTTTGAAACCCCATACAGGATGGCTCAAACGATGTCGACTATGATCATGCGTTAGTGCGATGCATTGACTCGTTTGACTGCCATAGTTCTCATGACCAATTTCCCAATATTTCAAAATTAAAAATAAGTTATATTTGTGTGTATGAGTTCCGTTTTATTGCACAGTCATCGCAATATTCGTGAAACTAATATTGAAAAGATTCCCTCACTTATTGGCGTATGATTTTTTATTTCATATGATTGTTACTTTAAAAAGTCTCTAGGCCCTGTTTCGTATTCCAACATGTGAAGCATGTGACAACATGTGAAGCATGTGACAATATGTGAAGCCCATTTCTGGTGTCCATCGCCGTGATTTTGCTGAAACGAAAGCGGTGTAAAGTCGTCTTCACTCATTCGTTGTACTACTTTCCGTAGTGTAAATTTTTACAAAGTTGACAATAATGCCTTTGATTGTGCAAAAATTGAACAACTTGTTACTCACATAATTTTTATGCTACTTTGTTTCTATGTATAACCATGAAGAATTTACGAGTAAATATGTGGGTAAATTGTTGTTTAATGCGAAATGAATTCTGTATATTTCGTTTGCATTTCAATATTCATGTTGTGATTACCGTGGGAGAATTTTTTCATTCCATCCTCATGAATGTGTATGGGTTTTTTTTTCTTTCGCGGTTATATATTCATAGAATCAGAGAGAAATAGAACCAGTTTCCGTCAATTTAACCTCTTCATTGGTATCCAGGTAAGTGTATAAATGAATGTAGTTTTACGCCCTACTGAGCAATATTCCAGCAATATCACAGTAGAGGACACCAGACATGCACTCTGAGGTACAAATGCTTTAACCACTAGGCTACCCAACCGCCCCTGACCAAGTAAGGCTTTTTGAGAAAGATTACATATTGTCAACGTGCGAAAAACAGCGGTTCAGTTCTAGGCTGCCTCGCCTTGAAACCGGTACCCTGAATATTTCGGTGAATAATGTGAATACGAAATGAAGGCTTTTTAATGGCGCAATCAGAAATATTCAAACCATGTCACATCGGGCTGTAAATGAGTGAGTAGTGTTTTAAGCCGCCTTTAGCGACATTTCAGCAATGTCATGGCGGGGGACAGCAGAAATGTCAGGGATCGAACACGTCGTGACTAGAGACCCCTTTGACTACAAAAACACCCACTAGTCTCTAAGTGAACAGTGGGCTGAGAACCACGGCCATGGATACATAACACAATCAGCCAGAGTCCACAAAACAATCGTAAGTTGATCGTAACTTGTGTACCGTAACGTAAACTTACGACTTTCGTACGGTACGATCGCTTTGTGAAGCGGGGCCCAGATTCCGATGCTTCCACCGGTGTCAGTTTGGTCGGGTCCAACATGTACTTCACGATACATGTCTCTTCTGCAACGTCATGCCCACATGCTTAACGTTGCTGAAAGAAATATACACGTTACTTACCCATAAAGGTTACTGGACAACCTACATGTAAACATCAGAGTTTTAGCAAATGTCATATTTGAGGTACTTATGTGTTCCTTGTGCAGTTCAGGAAAAAATACAGTTTCAGCTGTGCCCGGTAAAACTCTCAATGTCAAATGCAACGTCTCTTGAGTTATGAGCGACTGTTTCAGAGCTGTGCTCTATTCAAAGCCATGTTCCTAGCCTGGGTGCCAGGATAATAATGGTAGAGGCAGGGATTTACATAATGGCTTTGCACTTTGAAGAAAATTAAAACCCAAACAAGGCATGATAAAAGACAACTTTGTGTTGATCGTAACTTAAAAACCCTGAACCTTTACAAAACATCATTATCAAACGTGTTCATGTAAATGTACATCAGATTTTGTTGATTTCAACAATTACATGTGTGGGACTTGCAACATCAGCGGGATTAAGGCCGGGATTTTTTAGAATTAAATGTTCTCTGATTCAATTTCCTCCTCTCTGAAGGTAAATTGGCCTCATTTCTGTAATCTCAAAACTTGTATGAAATATTATTTTTTCCTGATATTTTTTACCTCAATGACATGTTTTCATGTTTTCTGAAAGGCTTTCTTTGGTAGCATCAGTACATAATGTTTGGACCTAAACTAAACTGAACTATACATATGTTTAGACAGATCAGTATAAAAACATACGCAAAACAATCGTTTTTGTTCAGTTGAAATATTAATACACAATCATTGTATTAATAAATTTAGTTGAAAGTTGAAATTGTACGTGACATTTGTGTCATATAGACCCACATGATAATCATCTTCAAGTTTGTTTAATATTACTCATTTAGTTTACTCATGGCGAACTTAAATATTGCTGAGTCAAACTAAAGTCACTCACTCACTCACTTACATTGCAACTTGACAAGTCGGTCAGAAAAATTGCATTATTTATGATCAACCATGAGATTAACACATTTACAGTTCCAAGGGAATATCAAAAATGATTTTGACTCCATGTACCCTTTAAGCAGTATTTGAATTTCCTTCAACCTGTCTTCCTGGAGTAGACAGTGCTTGGACTTGGTCTCAAGGTGTGAGCCTCTGCAGGTGTGCAACACTGCCAGACCACATGAGATGAGAAAATGATTCATGATATAGCATCAGTCCATACTTCTGAAAATGAAAGTCGATAATTTATCTAATACTATTTTTTAATCTTTTCACCAGTCAGTGTTGATTGTTGTTTCATTGTTTCGTATGTTATTCCGTATTTTGTTGATCTTGCTTTTTGAAGTCATGTGGATCCTTAATTGTGATTAGGCATTGCACAAACCGCCTTCAGTTTACAGTGTTCCTAGTAGTCTATGTCATTGTCTTGGGTTCCGCCACATTCTAGACGTACAAGTCATATTAAAAAACGCAAAGAAAATCACCAAACAATGATGCTGTCAGTTGAACAATACGAAGATTTCTTTAGGTTGTGAATAGGAAAACGATTATGGTAACATAAAACAGCTATAGACTGGTGTGGTGAAAGAGCATTGAGAACAAGGTGAACGATGCCTCTTCATCCCGCGTGCCTCTTCCCATCCTCTGTGAAAGGTTCAGTGACTCAGTTCAGGAGATGCTGGAACCAATGCCACCTAACACAATTAGGTCCGCCAGTGACTCATGGAACCACGGTTCCAGAAAATAAGTATATATCATATTTGGAAAAAGAAGAAATATTTTCTTTCATCACGAAACGACTCATTGAATACCCGACTTTTATAGACGCGGACAGCCTTAGCTGGAACCATTACAAGAATCCAGTTTTGTGGGAGGTTATCAGATGAAAGTGATGTTCAGGGAAAACACCACAAATATATCCCAATTATTGATTACAGTAATCTATATGCAGAAAGTGTAACTTAAACTACCAGAATTTTACGTCATTTACAAAGCCAGTGGAATTAATTTTATTAAATGTTCCAATCCAGGTTTTAAGGAATCGGGTTGAATCGCAAGTGATATGGCCATAACGAATTCCAAAGCCGTTTCTCAAATTGGTCAAGTCAAGTTTTTTAGTGACTCTCGTTACTCCTCTGTAAGTCAACATTTTTATACGATCCCCTCCGTCTCACCCTTTGAAACGTCAACACTGTCTACGGTTTCAACCGCAGCTTTCTCGCTACTCGCTATTAGCATCATTTGGGGTTTCATTGAAGTCTCCAAATCCAATCAAAAACCAATCACATGACACGATGGTATACTAGGCCGACGTGCAAATAATAGGTTTTCGGTTTTTCTGGAACCGAACCCATGGTGATTGTCTTTGACTGGAGCCATTCTGTCTCTTGTAAATCCGCAGTAATTTCCTGGTGTTCAAACATTTCTAATCACGTATGTATTACGTATGTTTTATTAAACATTCGCTTGCGTAATGCTCTTTGCTGCGCGGTAATGGCTGGGAGGCTGGGAGTTATTGGTGAAAGCGCTACTTGAACCAAGGACTTGGGCTTCTGGAAGTGGGTTGTGGCGGGCTGCGCGAAAGCTCTTCTAACCTATCAATTTACCTGCGGAGATCGTCCGCTTATATGTGGGAGTTTGACATTTTGTACCGGTATCGACTTTCAGTGGAGTGAGTTGTTTCCCTGTAAACACGTTGAGAAGATACTTTCTCTCGATCTTAGGTCGCATGGATTACATACTAACATATGTATGATGTCGTTGGGACGTTGTTAGATTTCCTGCCATTTCTATGGTGTATTGGATGGGATGGTTAAGTCATCCACTGTGACCAGTCGATCCCCAGTGCTCTTGTGACGTGTGGGTTGCGGTTGAATCAGTAAATATTGTGCTTGCGTGCGTTAGTGAAAGTTTATTTTCGAGAATAGGGCTAACAAGTAACAAGAGGCAAGTCGACGCAAACAGGTCTTGATTCACACATGCGCGTGTTGGGGGGGATATGGTTCTGTGTGTATGTGGATGATTGTGTCGTACATGTGTGTAGATGTGTGTGGATTTGTGCACAATGATATATTTCTTACTCTACACGTGCATGTACCTGTGCATGTGCATAAATGTGTGAAAAGAGAGGCTTTCGGAATGTACCGTATTGTGGTATTTCGTGTGGTATTTCGTGTATGTTGTGTGTGAACGTATATTTGTGTGTTTAGCACTCTAAGAAAAATGTGCCTAACTAAATCCCCTCAGACAATATCCACACATAAAAAATACAAGTCCTCACGCGACCATTAACTACTTTTCACACACTAGAAAGACTGTATTCACATAAAACAGCAATCCCAGAATGGAAAGCTACATCATCTAGTATTTATACATGAAGTAACTGGGTTCTCAATATGAACATTACAGTCTCGTTATACAATAACCCCAAATATCGAGTATTTCCATAACTGAACGAGAAGTCATCATTTCTAGGTTTAAACACAGAAAGAATTTTATACCCTTTAGTAGCAACAGTGTGTGTTGGGACTCTGTTCCTTTGAGACAAATGCATGCTTCATTTTTACTGGATAATTTTATAAAACCTCGGCTACCGAAGTACGACAATGGTGCCACGAAAATTGTCTTTATGATTATACTGGTCAAAGGGAGACAACTCCTCTCACCATCCTTTCTCTGTCCCCAACGGGGACTGAAATGAGCAACAACACATCGACTTTGCATGGTTCGTTGTCGAATAAAATGCATACAAATACATACTATATACGGTAAGGTGGCAGGGTATAGTATCATTGGTACACCAAAGGAGCCGGCGAGATGAAGGTATGCGTTGGGTGCTGGGCGTATGAATATGGTACAGGGAAGAGCACACCCCGTGTTATACGTCCATACGTGTCACTAGCCTTATATACTTGCAATGTTCACGACCTGGTAATGTGTGCAACTGTCTCATACCCCTTCCCGATGAATCTGCCTGTCGTTATAGTATTGTCGCACGGACTGAGATGACCGGGGTATTGCAATGTCAGTAACAGAATGTAAAAAGCGGCTGTAAAATCACCTTAACCTTATCGATAGCATTATTCCAGCAATGGCACAAACACTATCCGTCTTTACCCACTGAAACTGGTCTAAAATAAAATCTTGGCGTACAATACATTCATTCCAAGCACTGCTTACCCGCCAACAGATACACTGATGCGACGAACGGGTTGTCAGTTTAGCTGTCTTGGCTGACACTTGTAATCGTAACCCAGTTGCTTGATCGATGCTCGTGATGTTGACCACTGGATTGTCTGGCCCAGGATCGAAAATGTACAGACAGTCACCATGCCTGGAATATCGTCGTGTGCAGTGTAAAACAACAAGCAGTCAAATAACAAACCAGTCGGTCGATGTTGAAAATATATAAACAACTCCATTCACGTTTCAACGTTTTCGAAATGAAGCCAGAAGAGAACTGGAATTTCAGCAACCCATGCATTCCAGCAATTTAGGAGATGGAAGGTGACTATTTACGATGCCAGAGTAAAATTTGAACTCCCAATCTCATTGCCAAGTCATACGACCAAGGCAATGGACTCTTCATTGCGTGTGATAGGTATTCTCTTATACTGGAAATGCATGCCGAGTGAGTGAGTGAGTGAGTGAGTGAGTGAGTGAGTGGGTGGGTGGGTGGGTGAGTGAGTGAGTGAGTGAGTGAGTTTAGCTTAACGCTGCACTCAGCAATATTCCAGCTATATGGCGGCTGTCTGTAAATAACCGAGTCAGGACAGAGAGTTCAGTGATCAACATCATGAGCATCGATCGGCAGTTGGGAACCGATCACAAGTATCAACCAAGACAGCGAGCCTGACCACCCGATCCCGTTTGTCACCTCTTCCGACAAGCATGGTCGCCTTTCATGGAGAGCATGGGTTGCTGAAGGCATACTCTAACACGGACCGGGTGGAAATGCATGCAGAGAACATCATAGGTTTCATACGGAAATGAAAGCAGCTCACGTCATTCGTCAGTACATGATAGTACGGAAGTCTTCTGTGCCAGGTTTATCGGGTGACCGGAGTGGCAATTGGTAGGATCCAGACGTTACACCGTTACGTCAGGATAGCGACAGACAGACAGATACCGGCAGACACGGCATATATATAAACAGGGCCGATATCGACAGATAGGACATTCGGCAGATAGGTCAGATATCGGCAGACAGGTCATATATGGACAGACAGGGCATATATCGGCTGACAAGACATATATACACAGGCAGTAAAGACATCGGCAGACAGGGCAGATAATGACAGACATGGCAGATAATGACGGACAGGTCAGATATCGGCAGACAGGGCAGATAATGACAGACATGGCAGATAATGACGGACAGGTCAGATATCGGCAGACAGGGCAGATAATGACGGACAGCTCAGGTATCGACAGACAGGGCAGATAATGACAGACAGGGCAGATAATGACGGACAGGGCAGATATCGACAGACAGGGCAGATAATGACGAACAGGTCAGATATCGACAGACAAGGCAGATAATGACGGACAGGTCAGATATCGGCAGACAAGGCAGATATCGACAGACAAGGCAGATAATGACGGACAGGTCAGATATCGGCAGACAGGGCAGATATCAGCAGAGAGAGCAGATACTGATTACAAAACAGTCTCGTTTCCTGTTTACTGGGTTCTATCCTATTACGCATTTTAGCGTGATAACCGGTCAAAAATGTCTCGACTAATTCATTTAACTGGATACATAATTATTTATTAATCAGTACGATTTGATACGTCTGAGCACTTGTATATTGCAACACTACGGTATTTGTGCTCTTTACAAACACGTCGTACAGTGTGTTCTGTCGTACATCGTGCTTTGCCGTACAGCGAGCTCTGACAAACAGAAACCTGGAAATCGTTAAAACGAAGCTCTGCTGCTAGAAAACGTCTGTTAAGGTACTGATATTACACCAATCTCATTGTGCATTACAGAACTACACTGAATACGTGCGAAAAGACATAACAAGTGTAACTAGTGAACCAGATGAATTGTGAATCATTTTTCGACTTCACCAAACGGGGGCAGTGTGTGATTTCTTGGTGAAGGTATGGTGACTAAACCTCGACATAAAATATAGAAATACCATCTTCTTATGAAACAAGGAATTGAAATTCAGTGTAGCCAGAGTTGTTGGTGTGTTGTCTTTTTTCACTTTCACATGAGAAAATTTGGATCGGCTGAAAGTAAGTCATTGTCTGATTAGGTTAAGAAACCTTGCGTTTCCGAGTCGGCTCTGAGCAGTTAGCCATGTGTCATTGTATCAGAAGAAGATCGTTGATAACAAGGTTTTCATTCTCAAGCCGCTAACTGTGACGTAATTAGCGTCAACAGATAGAGGACATTGCGCCACTTACTGACATTTTTCGAGGGTCACATTCGACTTCAGTGACCTTGACGTTGAGTTATGGTTTCTGATGATGCCAGGTCTCACGTCTTGATACAAAAATATAGGTTGGGTTCATAAAGCTGATAAAACTTTCTCTCTCTCTCTCTCTCTCTCTCTCTCTCTCATTTTCATGAATTTGAACATTCTCAACACTTTGGCGGCGCATCCCCCACTCAAACGAATGCTGCTGGCACAGAGAAGATTGCCTCAAGTCATTGTCTCGAGCACTGATTGCCTGTTCCATCCAACAGTGTGTCCCTTCAAGCATTCTGCGTCCGCAGTTGTCATGGCGCCTTGGTGTTGCACCAGTTTCACTTGACATGGCACTAAATGAACTTGAACCTGACTGATGTGAGTAGTGTCAAGTGTCAAGCCATGGGGAAATCCTTTCTTTAGAATGACGAGCGCATGTGAGAGGCCATCTCCTGGTGTTTCCTCTCCCATCGTGATCTTGCTTAATCAGTGTAAAATCTGTCTGCGTGTGTCTGCATCGGTCTCTCTCTCTCTAGATCTCTCTCTCTCTCTCTCTCTCTCTCTCTCTCTCTCTCTCTTGATGGACCGTGTTGGTGGGAATCCACTTGTTTTGGGAGGTGACGAGAGATGTGACACACCAGATCATTGTATGAAGTATGGCACATACACCTTGATGGATCAGGACAGAAGAATTTTGGATATACAGCTTGTCCAGGTGAGTGAAACTAAGTGAAGTCCCAAGGAACTGCTGCACGTGGTATAAAGATTTGTGTACTACTTGACAAGTATGAGATGAGCCACTACCTGACAAATGACCCTAATTTGCATACATGGGAACGCCCTCCAGAACATTCCATTTGAAGAAGGAAACGGGTTGTCGTCTAAATATTGAAAATTGCAATTCCTCGTACGAATCGTGTCGTGATGGTGTTTTGCTAAATCGCTCGACGAGACACGTGTTAAACAGTAGCGGTATTGATTTCACGCTACGGTCAGCATGCGTTGCACGTGCTTAATCGAAATATTCCTGTACCCACCAAGCTTATTCGTCCAGATTACTTGCTCCGCCTGCTGGTCACAAACGCAGTCAAGCAGTAAAAGGTAGAAGTATTGACAACACATGTTGTGCATGATGTTCCAGCTGCAAAACGGTGGTCTATAATAAATGAAATCTGCAGCGGACGAGTAAGTGAATTACATGTTCTCGCTTTTGTTTCAGAGAAATGAGGTGAATTGACATCACATGGAACTTGAGGGACTGCATCACAGATGGCCATGTCTCAATGAAGAAATACTTGAAACAGCAGCATACACACAAGAAACAATTCTTTGATTCTTTGAATGTAACCATTGGTAAGGATATTAATAATAATATAGGTTATTTGTAATGCGCTTGACTCTACAACACTTGGGCATGCTGTAACCGCAAACACAAGAGAGTCATTAGTACCAAAGGTGAGATTAAAACTTGAGTTGGAGCAGATTTAATCAGTTAGAGCAGATTTAATCAGAACAGATTTAATCAGAGCAGATTTAATCAGATTTAATGTCTGTGGGAAAGCAGCTGCATATACATAATGTATTTTGTGTTAATCTCCTTTTAAAGCAGATTATTGCTGTGCATCAATTACTATTTGCCAGTATTCATAAGATTATCTTGTGATGATAATATGGTTAACATAAAAAGCACAACTGATAAAATTGAGTTATCTGTTCTACATAAACCAATGTAAATATGTGAAATGCGATGTGGACTGTTTGGATATGAAAACTGTTGTCTATTACAAAATTACACATCCCAGTTGATGCCAGGAGTTGGAAAGAACCTGCAAGCAGCAGCTACAAAATGTGTATGTGCTGCAATTCGTCCTAGGATGAAGTCGACGACAAACCGTATGTACTGGGTAGAAGCCTCATGTAAAGATGATCCGAGAACATTTAACATTTAAATGGAATATATACATATTCTATTGATCTGTCAACGAAGGGCAGTAAAACTACTAGAAAATCACAATATGAATTCAAACCAGCTTGTTAACCAGAAAGGTAAAACTAATATCACTATTTAGACAATACAATATAAAAACGGGCTATAGATTGCCAACAACAGAAGGAAGATCACCACACTAGGGAGAAAATGTCCTTTCACATCAACAGCATGCCAAATGTGACCAGTGAACAAGTCTAATTCATCTGTTATACAGTCAGACATCAATTTACAGAGAGTGCACTACGATACTATACAGGTACGCATGCCATTGACCATGATGACATAAATTAAGAAACCATACAAACCTTTCTTGTAGGTCGTCAAAAGTGGTTACCTTGTGAGAGATTTGCCAAACCTGTCTCCAGTGTATCAGACGTATGCATTGGAGGTTTTCCGCAGTGTGGTCAATCACTCTGCGCCTAAGAATATCCTATATTTTATGCTGCGATGATGGTAAGGTGAGATATGCAGAGAACCCCTACAATACAGTCAAATGTCGATGAGTCAAATCGATGGGGACCAAGTAATAAATTCGACTTATTGATATATTCGAGACACATGTACACATATGTCTATGACAGTAGAAAAGTACGTGATCGAGTATTGAACAGTTTCTTTACTCAGCACATCATCTCCTAATTTAGCACGATGTAGCAATACAATAGGTGACATAGATATTGAAATTGAATAGTACATAAATACGAGGGTTGGCTGAAAAGTTCTCAGCCTGAGCGGTTTTTCCGCACCAGGTAGAGACAGGTGTTTGCCACCAATGAGGACAATCATTTAGTGAATCATAGACACAAGAACTACAAACGTACTAATAGTTTTATCTCAACTACAGCTCTTTTGGTAAACCTACCCTCTGAAATCATCAGAAATGGACAAAACTGAATACAGGGCACAGGTGATGGCATCAGTCTTTTGGGATTCCAGGGGTATTCTGCTCATTGATTATCTTGAAAAAGGTCAAACTATCAACGGCAGATACTATGCTGATCTACTGAACCAGTTGCGAGAAGCAATCAAAGCCAAACGACGAGGGATGATCGCTAATGGTGTCCTCTTCCACCAAGACAATGCGCCTGTTCAAAAATCGGTGGTGGCCATGTCAACAATCCGCGATTGTGGCTTTGAACTCATTGATCATCCTCCTTATTCACCTGATTTGGCTCCTTCTGACTTCCACCTGTTCCCCAAAATGAAAAAGGAACTCGCCGGTCGCCATTTTGCACGTAATGATGACGTCATTTCCGCTGTGACTGATTTTTTTTAGGGCAGCTGAAGAAGATGTCTTCCTGACCGGGATTCGGGCCTTGCAGCATCGCTGGCAAAAGTGTGTGAACTTGGAAGGGGACTATGTAGAAAAATAAATTACAAACGTGGACTTTGTAACTTTTTTTCACAGTGAGGTTTAGAACTTTTCAGCCAACCCTCGTATGAACACATTTCCATATTAGCACAATGAAATGCGAAACACATGTACCTCTCAAAATCCTTGAACAAATATCTATGGCAGTCGATACATCGTTATACATATAGTTGGTACCGTGTTGAATCTGGTAGAAGCAAAAATGTGAACTCACTTGTGGAAAAAGTCCGACATTAATGCTTGTATCTGTGATTTATTCTTACATTTCTGCACAAATTTCCCTACGCTTGCCAAGTGGGATAATGTTCATTTTTTTGTATCTGGGACCCACCCAAGAAATTGAACAACTCGTCTGTCGAGGGATTGTGTGTAACATGGGGGTGGGAGATGGGGAATACCCCTCTTGCACACGTTCGGGTACAGTGAGCATACGTCCGTATAACGTATCTTTTCTCCCTACACTTTTAGCGTAATTGTAAACCATAAGTGCGACCCCTGTAAAACAAGTCCTGGAGAGGCGTGGTAGCTTCTTCGGGTAACTCGCCTTCCCTCACTCTTTCGGCTTTGTATTGGAACTCATACGGTGTGTATGGCAGACACTTCCAGATGTTCTTGTAAAAGACCTAGTCGATACATGGTGCGGTCGTCTCTGTCTGCCAGGGTAGTGCCCGAGCCAAAGTGTATTTTGACGCAGACGCAGGTCTCGCAGAATTTGCTCAGTGCGGTGGGGATATAGTTGTGGGGGACGCGAAAAACGAGCCTGCCGACAGACATGTTGAAAATCTTACTGCCGCTCAGTATGACGTAAGCATTTGCGTAAGACGTTCCAACAGCGATTTCAAAATGAAATGGTTCTCATAACCCTTAGCGTAGGGTCATAACCCTCCGTTGTCGTCGTCGCCGTTAGTGGTCGTGGCAAAGTTTTGAACGGGCGTGTCGGTACACACCTCCCCCTCGTGCAATGCCCGAGTGTTCTCGGGGATACCATGTCGTGACTTCGGAGATGGTGGTAACACGAGGCGTGAAAAAACATGTCCGACGAGTGCCTCGGTATCGGGACCATCTATGACTAGTTCGCATTTATTATCCGGGGGTACGCACAGTGTTTTCTTCTCGGCACGCCAAGGGCATGGCTCGCACAAATACCCAGACTCCGAGTCCATACACTTACTGCAACCGAGCTGAAGAAGGCATAGATTGGGTATGCCTATGGGTATTGTTTTCATCACACATGGATTCGAAATCGCAAAAAATGTACTTGGTGAGATCGTAGTCTATACGTTCTTCCTCTTCGACAACGTCGACAGACATGTGACATCGGTGCGATGAACAGACTATTACACCGATGACACATTTTGTCTTTGTCGTCTTTGAGACACTTGTGGCTTGCATTTGTGTCGGTTTTACATTTGGGACACCAGAATCTGTTCTCCCCACAAATACAGTTGGCGATATGATATGAAACATAGGGATCCCATTTTCGGATGGATTATCAGAGAAAAATTATTTATTATTTTTATTAATTTGTGAAGTTTCTTTCTTGACTCTTCGCTGGCAGAGAATCCATACTCAACACAAAAGTCACGTACTCGCAATGTTCTTTCTTAATGCTAATATCTACCAACTTCTCTTTTCAACCTGTGACATGATATTCTTACACGTGTAATGTAACGGGGCATTATTAAGATACTGAAGGACAAACTATGCTTAATAGTTGAATATACATGTAGTCTAGTGCCGTCATCAATGCCACTTTTACTTTTTTGTAAAAAAACTCATTAACCAAACTCTACCTACAGAACAAAATTCTTGAGAGTGTACACTTACTTATTTATTGCAATGTAGATCCACTTACCCAGTTGGGCGCATGGATACATTTTGAAAAAAAACCCCCAAAACCTAACACGTGTCAATGACCTGCGCATGGTCATTCGGATGTACTGATACACTATGATGTAGAGGCCCCGTTGGGTGTACTGATACACTGTAATCTAGAGGCATAGTTGGATGTACTGATACATTCTGAAGGAGTGACAATAGAATGAACTAGATTGGCTCACGTGCGCTTCATGGTTACTCAGCGCTTTGCCCATAGGAATGACAAACACCATTCTGGCAAATTTACGTATTGCAGATACTGATCCCTTGTCACGCTGAAAAGCAAATTATAAACTTACATGAATACCACACCCTAAATATACATTCAATGAACTAGAACAGGTATGAAAAACAAATAATGAACTCATTTCTGTGTTAGAATATTACACCGGGGAAAGACTCTCCCGAGAAGAAATTTACCATGCAATAAGATGAGAATACTGGTGGAACGCTTTCCCTGATTTGTTCTGGGCCTTTTCCATACAGGTAGTGCCATAATATCTGAAAGGCTCTCAAGATCCAAAGTGTGAGTGAGTACACCTTTCAGCTTGGCCTGACCAAGTGAATACTAATGCTTTGCTCGACCGTGTCATAACTGGTTATTCTGAAGGGGTGCACTGTTGCCAGGTGATTGTCAACATGTGAGACAAGGTCGCCGTTTGACATATCAGTGTCGAGAAATTGTCAGCATTGTCCTAACGTTTTTTCAACGAGAAGCTGCAGGTCGTTTAATGTTTTCAATTCGAGCTTTTAGGCTGCGAACGGCAGCAGCAGCAATCAAGTGATAATTGAACTGAGTGTAGTGAGTGAGTGAGTGAGTTTAGTTTTACGCCACACTCAGCAATGTTCCAGCTATATGACGGCTGTCTGTAAATAATCGAGTCTAGACCAGACAATCCAGTGATCAACAGCATAAACACCCATCTGAGCAATTGGAAACCGATGACATGTACCAACCAAGTCAGCGAGCGTGACCACCCGATCTCGTTAGTCGCCCCTTACAAGAAGGGTACCCATGAAGAGCCACTTCTTCGTGGCGGGTGCTGGGTAACGCTAAGTGCTCTTCTCCCATGTGGACCTGGGACATAATGTGTCTACAGCACCCCATTGCTGGGCGTAAGAGGTGACCAAATTGGACAACTCATTTGCTGTGGATACCGCCCCCGTGTCGGTGGAGCACGGGATCCTGGTGGTTGAGGGCAGTTGGGGTCTTTAACTGTGGTCCGTTTGCCCAACACACCACTTCGGCCCTTACTTCACCTAGATGGGTGGTAGAACCGACCCGGTTCTATCAATCGGTTGGTCATGCCGAGCCCTGAGCACCTAATTGTTATTGCTCTGTGATTATTTGGCTTGGTTGTTTTGTGTGTTTTTGTATACATTGTGTAACGTGGATTTGTAGATGTGAACAAATTTGCCTAGATGCTGGTGGTAGGTAATAAGTGCGGTATGGCATGACCAGGAGTGTAAAGACATGAAGGAAAGAAAGTATTCAGCATTAGATAAATTTCGAGTTACAGGAAACTTCAACCATCTTACTGAATTTAGAACTACTAGAAACAAATGTAGAGAAATGTGTCGTAGGAAGTGTGATTTGTAAAACGAAGCTACAACTAAACAATTACTGCAATCATCTAAGGATGGCAACTATAAAACATTCTGGTCGGGTGTTAAGTCATTGCTAGGCAAACCAGTTACGCCTGCTACATCTATTAACAGTTTGCAGTGGCTTGACTACATTAAAAATATTCTGAATATTAAAGATGTTAACATAGACGAAGACTTTATAACATTTGCCAAACATTATATATTGGAAAATGCTTTCTCATCGATTAATGGAGACTCTAGTAATATTCTAAATAAAGAGATAACCATAAACGAAATAACAAATGCATTATCAGCTTTAAAGCTTGGCAAATCATGCGGTCCTGATGGACTACCTCCAGAAATGTGGACACACGGAGGTAATATTTTATTACCTTATTTACATGTACTGTTTAATTATTATTATAATTATAGTATCTTTAACTCTGGAGACTTTCCCTCTGCATGGTCATAGAGTATAATCTTCCCACTACACAAGAGGGGGAACAAAAATGATGTTAATAACTATAGAGGTGTTTCCTTAATGGACATATGCGGGAAAACTTTCACTTATATTTTAAATGAAATGAATGAAATCATTTGTTGATGTATATAATTTAAATCCAGGATGTCAAGCTGGATTCCGATCAAGTTATTCAACTGTTGATAATGTTTTCACCCTGCAGGCTTTAATCCAACATATTTGTCGAAGTCTAAGGGTCGATTTTATTGTTTATATGTTGATTTCCATAAAGCATTTGATTGTGTAAATAGAGATTTATTATGGTATGTTCTTTCTCGAAACAACATTCGGGGTAAAATGCTTTCAATAGTGCGTGATATGTACACTAAGTCTATTTCAGCCGTAAAACTATCACAATGTAGTATTTCGGAATATTTTAACTCCTTGAGTGGTGTACGCCAAGGATGTATACTCAGTCCATTACTATTCAGTATGTTTGTAAAACAACTTGCAAAGGATCTTACATTGTCGGACGAAAGAGGTATTTTTGTTGGAGTACATGTTTTAGAGCTCTTTTTACTATTCTATGCTGATGATGTATGTCTATTCTCTGACAGTTTTATAGGTTTACAAAGAAAGATTAATATTTTATCAAAATTTTGCACAAAATGGACTTTAAAGGTTAATTTTACAAAAACAGAGGTAATGTTTAGCCATATAAAGTTTAAAACCACAAACTATTACAGTTACTTGGGTACATATTTCATTTTCCAGCAGACTCTCTTGGTCAAAAGCCGTACAGAATCTCGCTCATAAAGCTAATAAAGCCCTCCTTCCTATCAAACAGCTTCATCATAAATTAAAAAAACCTTTCTCCCACTGTCCTATTTCAGATGTTTGATGCACAAATTAAGCCTCTCCTATTGTATTGCTCAGAAATATGGGGTTTTCAAGAGTGGTTAATTCTCGAAAGATTTCATGTGAAATACTGTAAATATGTTCTTGGTGTTGGTAATAACACAACTAATGCAGCTGTTTTAGCTGAATGCGGCCGTCATTATATTTGCTGTCACTCTATAATAAGATGTGTTAAATACTGGTGTAAACTACTGATTATGGAAGAGACAAGATATCCCAAACAAACCTATATTATGTTAATAACCGCAAGTCATGGGTCACTGACGTGAAGAAATTGATGTATATTTATGGTTTTCAGAACATTGTTAATACTGACTTATTTGTTAAACAGTTTTCGCAACGAGTCAAAGATTGTAACATCCAGTGTATATTTTCTATGTTAAATGAACATTCTAATTTAGAGTTCTATTCATGTGTAAAAGGTGTGTTTAACATGGAATCATATTTGTCATCTTTATATAATAGAGATTTAAGATTTATCACTTTTAAGATTAGGTGAATTAGACATTACAAGGAAGGAATAATATCCCAAGTGAATTAAGATTTTGTCCATTTTGTAAAAATATTTGAGAAGACGAGGTTCATTTCATGCTTATTTGCCCACAGTACAATGATTTACGAACAAGATATATGATGGATTGTTAAATATTGTGTGTAAAGATTCCAACTCTCTAACCCGCCTTCTGCAATGTGAAAACAGCAACTATTTATATCGGTATGCAAAATATATTAAGGAAGCTTTGATGCGACGCAACGCACTACTATTGTAAATGTAAACAAATATTGTTTTTGTTAATCGTATTGTGCACATCAGTCGTCTTATATTGTATCGTACATTGTACATGGGCCTGTGGCCTTCCTACTGAATAAAGTCATATGTCATATGTCATATGTCAATGGGCGAGGTAGATCTCCAATCAAATCGCCCAAGAGATAAATCATTCCCAAATATTAATGCAATGGACCAGGAACTGAAACCCTCAGCTTATTGCCTTCAAGCAACATATTTGAAGGAGTCCGATACAATCAATATACGTCACGACCATTGTTTTTCTGCCCCTGGGGTAAGGGCTACTGGAGACTCATCTATTTCAGTGAGGGAGGGAGTGATCCATAGCCCTGTCTCGCTGAATGTCAACCTTCAAGCTGTTGCTGTGCGAATTACACTGCACATCGTGTTTGTGTTGTGCTCGTTGTATATCCCACCTTCTTGTGTGCTTCAACAGTCTGATCTCCAAGCATTGTATCATCATGGGTGATCTAAATGAGCACAACCCACTCTGGGGTGGTAATGTTACAAACACCAAAGGTAAATTATTGGAGGATGTCTTTTTCAAATAATGACCTGTGTATTAATAATGACGGTATAAATACTTATTTACATCCTGGCACAGGGACATATTCAGCACTTGATTTATCTATTTCGGACTCTAACCTTTTGAGTGAATTCGAATGGTCAGTCCAAGACGTCCTCTGTGGAAGTGACCATTTCTCAACAATATTAAACCCCGCGAATCCATCTGACGTTCCTCCATCATCAAGATGGAATTTTGAAAAGGCTAACTGGCCTTTATATGAAAGTCTCTGTGCTGACCAACTCAAAACTGAACATTTTAATGATATTCCTGATGCCATAAAATGTTTCTCAGATAAACTAAATGTCATACCTGACAAATGTATCCCAATGTCCTAGTCAGTTCCTCACATACGAAAACCATTGTTTACGGATGAATGCAAACAGGCTATCGGAAGGCACGGAAGAAAGCAGAACATTACTTTCGTCGCCATCCTGTGGTCCACAATTTAGATACATTAAAAAAATATTAATGCTAAAAGACGGCGTACTTTCAAGCAAAGTAAACGCCAGTCTTGGCGAAATTATGTATCAGGAATCTATTCACGCACGCCGATATCAAAGGTGTGGGATATTATCCAGAAGATCAAGGGTAAGGGATCAAAATCTATCATCCACCATCTAAAAGATGGGAACAATTTATTGACTACTAAATCAGATATTGCAAATACACTTGGTGGTACGTTGGCAAAAACATTCTTCCTCACCTAATTATGTACCTGAATTCCAAAAATATCAAAAACAGCAAGAAAAGAAATCTATTAATTTCAATTCAGATACTGGAGAAGACTACAATGAAACTGTTTCGATACATGAGCTTCATACTGCTCTTGATCAGGCTCACGACACTGTATCTGGGGCTGATAGCATCCATTGTCAGCTCCTGAAGCACTTACCAGAATCATGTTTGGAGACACGGTCACATATTTTTGATAACATCTGGACAAGTGGAACTTTTCCTTCGTCGTGGCGTGTTGTAGTAATTGCTCTCATCAAGAATCCTGGACGTGATCATACTGATCCTTCTAATTATGAGCCGATTTCATTAACTAGCTGTGTTTGCAAGACCACGGAACGCATGATAAATAATCGACTTGTTTGGTACATGGAAACCAATAACCAAATAACAAATATACAATGTGGCTTCCCTTAAAAACTGAAGTACTATCGATCATTTAGTGCGTTCAGAAGCTTTTGTTAAGGTTACCATTATTAATAAGCAGCAAGCAGTGTCGATCTTTTTCGATTTAGAAAAAGTGCACCACACGACCTGGAAACATGGAATTTTAAAAGATTTACTTTGAATTAGGAGACCGTGTACCTCAATTTATAGTCAACTTTTTAAATGACAGGCAATTTCAAGTTATCATTTGTTAACAACGCACTAATTAATAAACAACATGCTGTGTCTATCTTTTTTGATCCAAAAAAATCTTATGACACAACCTGGAAATATGGCATTTTAAGAGATTTACATGACTTCGGCTTGCGAGGTCGTTTGCCTAAATTTATAGCCAACTCTTTAAATGACAGACACTTTCAAGTCCGAGTGGGTTCTACCCTGTCTGGTTATTACAGTCAGGATCAGGGTGTCCCTCAAGGCAGTATTTGTCTGTGACATTTTTTAGTATTAAATTTAACAGTTTATCAAAGGTTTTTAATGATTCAATCTATGGATCACTTTTTGTGGATGATTTTAATATTTCTTGTCGTGGTAAAAATATGCACACTATTAAACGACAAATGCAACTGCATTTAAACAAAATAAATAAATGGTGTCTAGAAAACGGCTTTATATTTTCTAAATAAACAAATAATTGTATACACTTTTGTAGGAAATACAAACCGCATAAAGTCCCAGAATTATTACTAAATGACACCCTATCAAAGTTTCAAAGGAGGCCATGTTCTTGCAGCTTATTTTCGATCTTTACAATATATTACAAAATTACCATCTAATGAGTCTAATCCTGCATTCAATTGTGTTTTTTATCCCCTTTGTGAGGATTTGTAGAACAAAAAGTCTTCTCCTGTTCCGCCTCTTGGGCTCAGAATTAAGCCATTTCTTGCTGCTTCCGGCATTGAGCTGGACAATGTAGCTCCTTCCCGACTTCTTTCTTCTCCTCCTTAGCAATTGGTTAGGCCACTAGTCGACCTAACATTAACAACTCCTAAAAAATCAGTAACTAATGAATTACAAAATAAACAAGAATATAATCAATAAAAAAGTAAATATAGCAATTACAAATCCATATTTATGTATGCTTGTAGCCACTGTCATTAGATCCAGAACAATGTCTTTCAGCTTACCAGATAGAAGCGCTATTTTCACAGCCGAAGCAAACGCTATACTGACAGCTCTGTAATACATCAATATACACCCAAAACATATACAATACATTATCAGGCTATTAAAATCTTTTTGCAAGCATCCACTTTTAATATTGAATTAATATAATGATCTTGCTACTGGCCAATACGACATCGTCATCTGTTGGTTACCAAGCCATGTTGGAATCTCTGGTAAAATCACTGGCTGACCTCGCTGCTAAGGCAGCACTCAACAAATCTGTGACGCCACTTCTTATTCTTACACTGATCATAAAGCCACCATTAGATCTTTGATCCGTGATCTGGTGCAGGAGAAGTGGGACTCTCAAGCAGTATGAATGGATTACATGCGATAAAGCCTTTTATTGGTTATACCTATTTGGGTTGTCAGTCAAGATTTGAAGAGGTCATCATGCGACGATGTCGTATTGGTCACACACGATACACGCACGAATATATAGTTACTAAAAGGTGAGGGTCCTCCGTTTTGTATCCCTTGTGATGAACGAATCACGGTCAAGCATATCTTGTTTGACTGTGTTGAGTATTCCATCACAAGGGACAACTATTTTCTATCACGCACAAGAAGTATCTTTTTAACAATACCAGCTCTCATTTAATTATTGCATTTTTAAAAGAATTAGATCTGTTAACTGATTTGTAAATAGATAAATATTTTATAATGGGAAGTTTAAATAAGCACCTCAATTTGTTAGTGGCTGTACCCGCAAAGGGGGGTTAAAGTACCGTAAAATTATTGTCCTCCTGAGAGGGTAAATTTAAGTTTTCCAGGTTTTTAATCGTAGTATTTTTGTCATTTTAATGCATGGCTAATTCTCTGCATAAAGGTCAGTGGCTGAGGTGATGCTGTAAATCAAGCTAGGGTCCATGCAAGTAGCAAAAGTGTAGGTCCCCATGGTCCCTAGTGGGATAATCATTGTATCATCCTCTATAGCCAAACTGTTTTGAATCTAATCACTAGTTTTAGATCTTCTCTGTGATATTATAGTTAGTTTTACTGTCCTTCGTTGACAGGTTTTTGCAATGTGCCATTAATTAATATGTAATTTTGTAATTCATCGTTCTCGTCACGATATGGCTGAAATATTGCCGATGTGACGATAAATTTTAACTCATTCACTCACTCACCCACTCACTCACTCATTCACTCACTCATACGACAAATAGAGTCGCATTTTATTGCAAGCACGGGTTGCTGAAGGCCTATTCTACCCCGAACCTTCACGGGTCGAACTGGGTGCAGAGAATGACAGCGAGAGTGAAAGGATTGTGAAAGTAACTAACCTCTTGTAAAGTTAATAAACCTAGCCAGATAGCACATGGCTGTATAAAGAGTTGGGTGATTGTTTCTTTCAGAAGGGTAGTTTCCCTGGACAAGTTCTGTTACGAATCCATGTATGCATATTTCGCACGAACGTAATATTAATAACATTCTCTGGCCCTCTATTTAATGAAGTTAACTCGACCTGTCATTTGTCCTCTCGAGCCATGCATACTTAGAGTAGCTCAGGCCAAGCTGAACAAGCTGTGAGTTTAGTTTAGGTGTTCACACATAGTACACATGTGGGGAATCGAACCCGAGTCTTCGGTGTGTCGAGCGAACGCTTTAACCACTAGACTACCCTTCCTGCCCCCTCAACATTCCAGGTCCAGACTCGATTATTTACAGACATATAGCTGGAATATTGGTGAGTATCCACCAAGTCAGCGAGCCTGACCACTTGGTAACGGATGTCGCCTCTTACGATAAGCATTGGTTACTGAAGGCCAATATTCTAACCCGAACCTTTACGGGACAAATACGTTGAAGGCAAGAAACGTCGGACCTGACTCCTGAGTTTCCGAAACAAATGCCACATAGACAGAAAAGAAGACATAAATTATGTTCAAGACTCAGTCTAAGTAAACCTAGTCTCAGTTTATTTCGTTACACTCCACCACTGAGTCTAACAAAACCTAGTAGAAGGTCGCGTCTGGTAACCTTTGAGCGACCAATGACCGTCCAAGCAAACGCGAGACGGTTAAATAGATTTAACCAATCATACACCGGCTACTATTTAGGGATCGGAGGGACTTTCAAAATATTCAGGTCACTGACACAGATCTCTCCACAAACAAAAATCCGCATGTAACAGGTATTTGACCTGCAGTATATACGCTTTGGGGTTTCTGTCCACATGGTTACCATTAGTTAATATTTCCGCAAGACAACATCCTTGAATATTGCCAAAAACACTATTTTCAGTGACTGTTTACGTACGCCTTGTGCATCACCCGGATGCGAGTGTACGCTAAATAGCATTCGGAATCGTTTGGGTACGAACCTTTCCGAGATAAAAAGTTCAAAAGGTGTGTGCGAATGTGCACTTTCGCGATTTGGTAAGCTGGGTTGTGTGTAAGTTTACTTCATTCTCTTCCTACGTAACCTCTGTTCTAATACGACGCTTTCATGGTGCGAGTGTTCAAGACTCGTGATTAGAGGCAATCAGATTTAGTAGTGCAATCAGCGGCCTTGGTGCAAAGGTGATCGTTCGAAAGATGTCGGTAATTTCCGGATGCATCGTGAAAACTAGAACCTCTTCCCGAGCGCGATACTCAAATGTTTATTCCACACAGAACTCAGTCGAGCCATTTTTGTTTCTCCACATTGCTTGCATTTGTCAAGTTGAATCTAAGTCGATGTAACACGTGTTCTGATTGGACAGAAAAAAGGGAGATAAATCTGCTGCCATTTTTGCCGCGAGGGGATTTTATGAGAACAGCGAAATATGGCCGTATTAGAGGTTCGTAGGAAGATATGGTAAGTAACTTCTGGGGGAAGAGAATGAGTTTACTTAGACTGGTTCAAGACTGGTATATGTGTTATTTAATGGTTAGTGACTTTGTACCGGAGTCTGGGTTTTCTGTAGTACCAGAGATACATGACTCAAAAGCGAATGTTAATTAGTAAACAGCTCTAATCTGTATACTCGAGTAAACAAGGGGAAAAAAGGAAGTTAGTGGTTCAAAGTAAACTTACAGCAATTCGCCACATGGACCTCACCTCACCTCCTCCGACTTTTTTTACCCCCTGAGTGAGCTGTTTTAACAGGGCAACGCTCGACATCTGACAGCGCTGACAACAGCATTGTGTGTCGACACTATCTCAAGGGCGACCGACCCTCCCAATGGCTATTTCTTTCTCTTCAGCTGTTAATCGTTCATATTTTTATACATTCTAGTCTCTCTTTGTACCCAATAGAATCATTCTACACCTGAAATGGATACAAATACTGCTTGAATACTGCCACGTTTTGGCGACTGATATTGCTATGTGTCAACAGATAATGGAAAATTGCTGCTTTGCAAGCGAAAATATTAAATATGACAGTTTTCATATACACTTTTTCACAATATATCAAACATACGTTTTTGTCACAAATGCAAATCAGCAGAAAATGTTTTAACAGACTGAGTTTCACAACTTGACTTGATCTACAACAGTTCTTGTTTTAATATTTGTAAAATAGTGAATGCAAATGATATCCTTGCCTCAAAGCAAAACTGCATTTTAATCTTTCTGTTGGACATTTAAATCCCTGTCATTTGTTCATTTCTGCATAGCTGAAAATAGGACAATTCAACTCTTCTGAAAAAGATGCAATTCAATTAACTATGAATGCATTTTAGAATTGGTTTTCATGATTTGCTTAAAGTTGGCATGTTGAACTTTCTTGTAAGCTAATACCTTTTAATATATATTTGATAGTTTTCAATGTAAATCTTAAAGGCAGGACCTAACGTTTATTTTGGCGATTAGTGTACGTTCATCCTTATGTTGAATTATCTTCAACAATTTCAAGCGTAATTGTGGCGTCTCGATAAGGCAAGACCAGTTTTCTGTTATCAAGACAGTGTGCAGTTCACGTGAACGAGTGCGCACATGTACGCGTCGGATGTTGATGAATGTAGCTGCCTGCTTGCAGACCACATGGCTGCGGACTGTACTTAATTTGGAGTTAATGATGGAATACATTATTAAAGAAAACAGCTGTTTGTCGTTGCTGCCAAGTTCATCACAGTATTCGACTTACGTAAAGTTTTATTTTTGGCCTGAGCGTTTCCTTTTTAAGAGTTAATTTTAAGTACGTGTCGAGATTGTGCAATTCACTCCCGCCTGTGTGAAGTGGTCTAAATGCTACCAAATTTCGAAGACTCATATCATACAGTCCTACATGTAATTGCGGTAATTATTCTAAGGACGCATTTTATTTCCTATTTATATGCCGATCATTCAATAACATTTGACACGGAATATTCCGAGAGCACCATTTTCAGCAGCACCATTGTGGGGAAATTCGTGGAGGAAAGAATTCACACCTCCTTTATCAATATAACAGCAATACCTTGGCAGGAGGCATTTGAAACAGGGTTCACGCCTTGCATCCAAATTGGGAATCGAACCCGGCTTTTCGGGAGTTACTGGAATACACATTAACCGACAATTCATTCACCCCACTGCCCTCAAATTATACCTGTCACGTACAAGGCTCTTCCTGTTCCAGCAATCGGAACTTCCCTCGTCGCTGTTCGACAATCGCTACAGCTTGGCCAACTACGGCACACAACGACATCTTTACGGAAAGAAGGATTTCTGTAGATCTGTTGTCAACACTTTAATACTTTCGACATTCATTGATTTGCTCATACGGCGACGTGCATGTCTGACATTGGTTGACAGACTTATCCATTTACATATGTTTTTTTTCAGTCAGTAGCATGGTTATCTAGAACAGAGATATTTTTCTTCATGTACGTGTGGTCACTTCTGCCTGATCACACTAAGGACTTTAATGAAAAATTATGTAACTTATCGAGTTGATTTCACGGGTCAAGTCAGTTCAGCGAATTAATGAAGCCTACAAGGTGTGTTAATAGAGGATTCTACCGCACCATATGAAATCTATTCATCGATGCTCAATTGGTGTCGATTACTGCGTTGTCTGACCCAGACTGGATTATTCACAAACCGCTGACATGTGACTGGAACATTGCTGGGTGCCGTGTTAAAGACCAAGCAGGCATACAAATAAACAAACAAACTATCAGTCAAACAAACACACAAACAAACAAACAAAAAACCAAAAAAACCCAAACCGTTCTTGTCATCCACGTTATGCATAAACACATGCACTCTCATCGCTTTGCATGGCGACAATCAGATATTCTCAGAAACCGGTATGGATACGGAAACCAGCTTTGGTATTTGTTTTCATGAACTGAATGAACTGATGGGGTTCCAAAACGGAAACTGAGTTACAATTGGTTAGAGAGTTATGGCCCTTGTTTCTGGACTCTTGTGTTCGTTAAGTACACGTATACCCAACTGGGAAAAAAAATTTTCTCAGAAACCATTATGACTAGGAAACCAAATTTGGTATGTGTTTCCAGGACATAAATAAATGTTGGTTGTTATTTCAGCTTACGAAGAAATGAACAAGATGTAGTTTAAAATACACTGTAAACCAAAAGTCACTGTGTTCTGTAATCTGATTGGTTGAAAAACATGATCAAATGGTATTAGATTCCCGGAAACCGCTAGACTATTCACTGCGTATTGACACGTCTCAAACAATGGTTTTGTTGTGTCACCAACAGTGGTGACATTATTCAAATCATATTATGAGGTGAAGTTAGAATGACGTCACAAACTCCAGATGCTACCATGGGAACCGGCTGAAACCGTCAGCTGATGACACTTCACTGCTGTACCCGTACTCGATGTAAACGAATGCAGAGAGTAAAAACCTTTGGTTTACCTTTTTGTTTACAGTGTCGATAAACATCATGTGTTAGCCAATGTTATTGAGGTGTGTTATTGAGTATTTGAAGCACGGGAATACATTTGGAACCGACGGCTCAATAACACCCGGAAATTGACCAACACATGATGTTTATCTCCAAATTTCATTCTTTAATATTCAGGCTGGTTTTCTTGGCAACCGTTTTAATAAATTATCCTAAACATTTTTCACCCACCCAACATGAGGCTCATAGTCTTTGCAGTGTCTGCTAGTGATCTACGGTCACATGTTTCACTCACTTTGTGAGTGGCACGCCTTCACGGCCTTGGAGCAACAGCGTCAACACATTGGCAGTATCTTTCTATAAACTGACGATGCACTTCCAAACTGCGGGATGTCTGAGTCCAGCAAGTTCTTTAAAGCCACGGTTCCAACGCTCACACGTACTGTTTGTTATGTCACCACCACTCAAGGTTGCATCTGTAATTTCATACTCTAAACCCTTCAAAGCCTCAGCTGAAAGTAGGAAGCTCTCACATACATTATTTGCTCTGTCACCACCACACAAGGTTACATCTGTAATTTCATATTCTAATACCACCACCCCACCTCCCACCTCAGTTCCTGTCATTGAAGGCCGGAAGGATATCATTTCCCAAACATCTAAATTTCTAAACCATGTTCTGTCTTCCAATCAAGGGTGACCATTGTAAACATGAAACACGTTGCTCGACTCTATGCGTTTGATCTGTTGCTTCCCAACACACCAATTGTATGCTCTTACATTGCTTCATGACTAATCAGTTTTCTAAATGATATAAAAATGTGTCTATCCAGGTGTATTTCGAACCATAAAATATCACGCTCTGAAATAAAAATAAAACTGCATACATGTTTTAGTTTACACGGTTCAAGTTAAAGGTAATTTGTCCTAATTATATTTCAAAGGAAAAGACAGCATGAAATATTTAAATATTGGGTGCAACTATCCATATTAGGACAGGGATGAATAATTCGGCGCCCTCTTTACAAATTGTTAACAATAGTTTCAAGCTGTACGCTCCACCGGGCCCTGGTTATATAGGGACGGAGTGACGTGAGTTGTCAAGCGCGTTCAATTGATTGACAAGTACAGTCTGTCTATTCAGGGTAGCACGCTGTACATAGCTCAGTTCATTACACTTTGCTTTTCTTTTCACCTCTTATAAAGGGTTTTCAACAAGACTGCATGACTAAGTTAAAGCACTCACCTCTCTTTTAAGAAAACTATAGCCCGAAAGACGTTTGATTCCAAGAAGAAAGATCCTCTCCATATTTTAACAGTAAATTATTTTAGTTGTTACCCTTCAAAGCACATTACAAGTGGGTCAAGTACATCGAATATAACAATACTAATCAGGTTTGTTTTGTTCTGAATGGTTATGAATGTCAATAAAAACATGCGATATCACATTAAAATTGTTAAAGATGATGATGATAAACAACCTTAATCTATACGACATCAAATGATATATGGATTGTGTGATTGAAATATTGTTCGCTTCTCTTCAGTACCGACAGAGGAATTCGTGACTTTCACATAAGCAAACCCTAAATATGTCCAACCTCGGACAGAACACCTGTGCTTAACTTTGTGTCTAACTAGCACGTAGGCGGTAGGGTAGTCCAGTGGTTAAAGTGTTCGCTGAAGGTCCGGGTTTTATACTCCATATGGGGACAGCGTGTGAAGAACTTTAAGGGTGCCCCCTGCAGTGATATTGCTGGAATATTACTAAAAGTGCCGTAAAACTATTCTCATTCGTCCTTCATGAGTTCAGTTTGACGTGTTTTTCAGTTCGCACTGCAAGTAATCACTCTTAAACCACTTGGATCCATACATCTTTGGTAGTATGTGTTCTTCATATTGATAATGCACGTCAGGCCTGTCAGTTCGTCGGTTGACGATTATAACAAAGCCGTCGTCATAGCGACATCAACACACACACACCATTGCGTGTCGGCATCACTCAGGTGAGGGCAGGTAATCAATAAGCTGTGATGTTCAATTCAACCATTTCTAATGGGAAATATCCACTGTCAGGGCTAACTTGATCGCAGTTTAGCCCGAAATGAGCATTTCACAATGATCCACCTGTTAGCTAGCTGTCAGTCACTCTGTGTCGGGAATGGGCTCGGAGGTCACGCAGTTGCATCTGCCTCTTGAACACAGGTACCGATGAGTATCAGGTTTGTGACGAGACGTTATGGAACTTCCTCCAAAGGTATTTTACCCTTTCTTGAATTTCAGCCATTTTGAGTTTCCGGTTGGGCGTCAATCTATCTATCTATCTATCTATCTATCTATCTATCTGTCTGTCTATTTATTTATTTATCTATCTATCTATGTGTGTGATGTATTTACACGATAAAAAGGTGTTTGTGATGATACAGAAGACAAAGCAATGTGCTACTGATAGTTCTCGAGTGGTAAAGTTCTTTCACAAACGTCGTGCAGTAACAACGATACGGCCGAGTAGGTACTTATCAATTTGGTATCCATGCTTGATAATTAGGCGGCGGTCGGGTAGCCTATACAAGTGGTATGAGCATCTGTTCGTCAGAGGCCCGGGTTCGATTCCCCACACACTCTAAGTAAACATAGTCTCAGTACTTTTCGTTACACTCCAACTGAGTTTAACTAAACCAAGTAGGAGTGCCAACGGAGGCCTGTAGTCATCGGCTTGTGGTGAATTAGCTCATGATTAAGATGAACATTACGTTGACGTAGACACATGAATATGCTGATGAAGAAGAAGGCATAGTTTAGTTCAAACTTCTTAAGTTGGTGTCACAGGACATGACAAACACGTATTCACGAATGAGGTGAGCGGACTTCCAGCTCAACCCCAGGGCCTTTCCTGCGAGCGGCATAATCCTGCTCGCGGTCGTCCCTACAAAGACAGTCGGAATGCCGGCCTCCACACTCACTTCTCACGTCCAGTATAGATGTGAGCATACATATGTATAGTTTTTAACAACATTAGACAGGCAAAGATTCAACAATGGACAGATAGAAAAACAATGGCACTTCCTTTTACAGTTGATGTGATGACAGACACAACCAAGGGGGATGACCAATAAAGGATATATATATCATATACAGTAATTAATGGGAGTGAAAAGAGGAGCAAGGTAGCCGACAAGACAATGTACTCTGCGGTAGTGATAAAAATTAAGAATGCAGATTAAATAATGACAGCTGATTATCATATGGCCTGGCTATATAGTTTTTGCCTTTTAAAAGAAATATTTGGATGATGGCTGCCTTGAATTAGACACTATAACAATTTCCCTCCGTTCCGTAAAGCTTGGATCCCAAGCTTAAGTAAATTGAGTCCGAACTGATAGGAGTGAAGCTATGTAAATACCAGCAGTGCGAATCAGTACGTATTCACAGTAAAGCAATTCTTGATGTCGTTGACATCCCGTGCAGCAAATATATCTATGCAGTGACGGTAAGAGAATGATCATCTTGTCAATATGACATCAAGAAAATAATCAAAGGGTCGTTGCCATGTACATTTTACATTCAGGTATTGGCTACTTCGGACAGATTCAATATTAAATATTTCATAGAAAGTATCTTCAAATCAGAAGTCTGGCTTTGCGGTGAGGCTCAGTACTAGATAGTGATAATTATTAGCATAAAAAGAGTATGCATTAAAAATCTCAGCAAGTATTTCACATTAAGAAATTTGAAACCAGGAGTCTAACTTTACCCGTGTCTGTGACGGAGCTTTCCCATATAGTGTGGGTGCTATGCCCTCAAAAGGTAATACTCCTACAATGGGTGCTATTCCTGTGTCGTTGACAGAGCTTACCCATTCATTGTGGGTGCCATGCCAAATAAAGAAGAATTAATAACAACCCTACTCTGACTTCAAAATTCTAAGATGCTGAACATTGCTTTGCTGTTAGTGTCTTAATACTGACACAAAATAGAAACGTGTTTATAGAAATCTGGGTCCAAGAATATCCCTATTCTGATTTCATTCTACAGAGGTAACTTGGAAGCACATTGTTCACACGCAAAAATACATGATGGTATGGACATAAGAAGTTAGTAATGTACTGGTCTATGATCAAACATACCTGGTTGCACTTATCAACAATAACACATTGTATATCCTGCACTCAGTCCATTAAGTACACACAGATACGTAAGTCCTGATGATCTGTCTTGTACACAATGTCCATCTTGAATCGAAGATGTCGGTGATGTGGTTTCTATACAAATAGAGGGTCGCCACAGTGATGGCTGTAGGCAGATCTCTGTAGAAAAGACGCATGTACTTGCTACACCTTCTTAACTTGTATGTTGTCATCAGGTGGTTGCTGTATGGTGCTCCATTCAAGATGGCGGCTTTGGGGATCCATGTTGATCAAGACGCTTGCAATCTCTTCATTTTGACGTAGAACTTGGGGAATCATCCTTGATACATGTTAATGGCAGGCACATAGAAAGGTTTCAAGATCGGGCATAAGCTAACGAGTTACCCTATCCGGATTCTAACTTCAGTTGTCAACTTGTCAACAATGGACAAAGATTCAACAATGGACAGATAGAAAAAAACAATAGCAATTCCTTGTACAGTGATGACAGACACATCCAAGGGGGGTGACCAATAAAGGCTATAAATGCCATATACAGTGATTAATGGAAGTGACAAAGATGAACAGGGTAGCTGACAAGACAATGTACTCTGCGGTAGTGATGAAGATTAAGAATGCAGATTAAATAATAACAACTGGTTATCATATGGCCTGGCTGCAAGTTTTTGTTTTTTAAGAAATATTTGGATGATGGCTGCCTTGAATTAAACACTATAACAGGAGGTAGCGTCAGGTAACCTTCGAGGGACCTTTGACTGTCCAATCAAACGCGATAAGGCCGAACGAATTTAACCAGTCAGACGATGGCTACTTTTAGGGTTTGGCAGGACTTAAAACATCACTAGTCACTGACACTGATTCCTCAATAAACGAAAATCCGTATAAAACACAGGTATTTGACCTGCAGCACATGTGCTTAGGGCTTTCTATGACATGGTTACCATTAGCTAATATTTCCGCAAGATGACATCCTAAAATATTGCCAAAAACGTTATTTTCAGCGTCTGAAAGCGGCGTAAAACTATAATCACACACACACAATTTCAACGTCATAGGAATTCTATTGAACCGTTACATGGCTGTCCACTTTAGATGCTGGTTAACTACGTCTCATTATCAAGGGGTGGGTACGAGGTTTCGCTGCTTTTAGTAATATTCCTGCAATATTCCTGCGGGGGACGCCAGACGCCGTATCCTTATGGCGAATCGAACGCGGGTCTTCGGCGTGTCGCAGCTTGTTATGTGGAATCCCTCCATGAAATAGTGTCTGGAACGTCTGTCCAGAACGGGGAAGGTATGCGTGTCTTTCAACGTTACAAACACACACTAAAAGATTATATTGTTTGCATCCCTGCCTTATGTTAGGTGTTAAGAGTTAAAACTGACTGGCCGTCTTGGAGAGAAGCCGTGTCCGAAGCATTGGTGTTAAATCTCTATGTTGACTGAGGCAATAAAACCAACATTCCCAGTCTTGACCAGGTCAGCGAGGATCCTTTATCAACCTATGTGTGGCGTAAGTGACGACAAACGGGATCAGGTGGTCGGATGATGCATGTTAGCATATCGCAATATCATGTTGATCACTGGATTGTCTGGCACAGACGCGATTACTTAGAGATCGTCTTACAGCTGAAATATAGCTAAGGGCGGCGGTTAACAACCACCAAACCAATCCAGACATGGAAAGGGATTCGTGTCGCTGTAAGTAGAATCGTCCTGGACGGGACGCTGTATCCTATCTAAATACGTTGATCATTAAGCTGCTATTATGCAATATTCTATGCGAGATCGACCGTTAATTTCGTAATCGAATTTACATGTACCGTCCCGGTAGATTAAACACTGCATTAACTGCCTATTATCCCCTAACCCCTAATATGTTTGTCTATTTGCACAGTTCAGATGGAAATTCTGCAGCTTTGTCCTACAGCGAGCCAAGTGTTGCGTAAGTATAAAATATCTCAATGGGATTTATCAAATAAACGCGAATAAACATTCAAAATCTGGTTCAGTTTTGATGACAAAACTTGTATGATCCTCTTGTGATTAATTTCCTATCTATCGTTTCTGAATAATAAAAAAAAACTTCACCTAAATGTTTTATTCTTTTAAATGACATCCAGCGCTATGAAATGCATTATAGGCCATAAACTCAGCTGACAGTAGTGAGTGGGTTGCGTTTTAGGCCCTTTTCGGCATTATTCCAGCAAATATCACAGCGGGGGACAACACAAAACACAGCACAACGTCTCACCATATGTTGTCGGCCATGCTGCCGGAGTCTCCACTAATTGAAAGATTGGTTGGTGTGTTGTTTAGCGCCGCACGCAGTCCTGAATCCTGAATCGATCGCTTACAATCGATAAACTAAATAAGCAACCAAAAATCTGCTTTGTGGGAAGATACGGAGACATACTGTAGGCTATAGAATCATCTGACAGTAGAGAGTGTGTTGCATTTTATGCCGCTTTTACCATTATTCCAGCAAATATCACAGAGGGGAACACCAGAGATGGGCTTCATACATTGTACCCATGTGGGTAATCGACCCACGTCATCATTGTGAAGACCGCACACTTTAAACATTACGGCTACCCAACCGCCCCCTTGACACTATCAAAACCGTGAACTTTTAATTCGTTATTCAAATGCATGGCAGTATTGCTTGGACGGGGCCAAATTAATTGTCTAGCCGGTTTCTCCATCCCCTATTACCCTGCCCTGATACACCTTAATGTCTGACATCAAATTTGAGTACATTCTTCAGTCCGGAGGCTGAAAGTTCGACTTTTGTAATATCTTAACCATGTATGACACTCCAAACAGGTGACTGTATATTATGTCTAAATCTTCAATGACAATACGATATTTATAACATCAAGGATGAGAACAAAAGAATGTTGCATCATTTAATGTATTAGTCACACGGTCATAACGGGTCTTTGTATGGAGATTACCAACTCATTACCCACCCTTCCTGCACCAAGTTATTTTGTTCATGCTGATCTCATTAGCATAGCTCATCAGCATTATACAGCTAGAGAAAATATTTTACGTTTGTTTTCAGAGTTACCTCCCTTGTGTTAAGGCGTAATGGGTGTCAATTGATTCACATTTGTCCAAAGTCTTTTTCAAAAGTAAATATACCAACAGTGAAATTAATCGCGAGAAGAAAAAAATATAAAAATACAACATGATTTCACGCATGGTATTGATGACACATTTGTCATTTAATATAAAATTCATAAGGGATTCAGGGATTCGTGTAATGAAAGACGGGTGTGAATTATGCATGCTGTTAAATAAAGAAGGAATTCAGGGACAGGTGCAATGGAAGATGAGTGTGAATTGTGCATGATGTAATCGGCGTAAAAGAACCAGAATAAGTGTCGCGTGAGCTTGTAACAGCTTATAAAAATTACGCTCGGCGTTCGTGTTTGTTCTCAAACAACCTTAGTGATTCCTGGACCATTCACAAAATGTTTCAGAACAATCAACGGTGATTTGATAAAAAAAGAGTACCCATGATCATTTATGCGTTTTTTACATTCAGTACTACACGTATATATTCGACATTTATATTTTGAAGAAAAAAAATGCCTTGAATGGTGATTTTGTGGTAAAAGATTACAACATCTCCGGTGCATGATTTTACAAAATTAGCCCTTCTTGCAATATGCGGATGACCCAACAGAAGATGGAATTTGACACAAAGATTTAAAACTGCTGAGTACATTTATGTTCGTGATTTGGATATTCTCTCCATATGAAAGGATTGAAGAGTACAATGCATACGTTTGTACAATGCATACGTTTTCAAAATCGCGACGTCATGGCAATGCAACACTGAACGGCTCATTAGATCAAGTCAGATCACGACTAGACACCATGATTGTTCCAACAGCAGGCTTCTTATATAGAACCCATAAACATGTACCTATACCTTGAAAAAAAGGGCTTTGTAACTACAGTACGTACAAATCGTTATTTACAGATTGGTCCAAGGATGGTGGTGCAGTTGCTTGTGAGACTGTCTTTGGATCCAGAGCAATATCATCTAGGTTTCCAGATAACAACTCTATTTTCACATATGTTAATAGAAATATTCAAATTGTATAATGAACTAGCTACTGGCCAATTCGACATAGCCTTTTGTTGGTTACCTAGTCATGTAGGCATTTTTGGCAACACAATGGCCGATCTTGCTGCCAGGGCAGCACTCAACAAATCAGTAACACCACTTCTTATCCCATGCACTGATAATAAAACTATAATTAGATCTTATGTCCATGATCTGAAGCAAAAAAAGTGGGACACTGGGGTGGGCATAAATACATTACATGCAATAAAACCTTATATTGGTTATACCTGCTTGGGTTGTGAGTCCAGAAGAGGTCCAGAAGAGGTCATCATGTCCTGCTTGACTGTGTCGAATATTCCATCACAAGGGATAAATATTTTAAATCACAAACTATGAAGGATCTTTTCAGTAATGTAAGTCCTCATTTAACCACTGCATTTTAAAAAGAATTAGATTTGTGTTGACTGATTTGTCAATAGGTAAATATTTTAAGATTGGAAGTTTAAATTAATAACTCAGATTGTTAGTGTTTCCTCAAGGGAGGTTGAAGTACCGTGAAATTATTGTCCTCCTGAGAGGATACGTAAGATCCCAAACATTTCGAAGTCAAATTTCATCTTCCACTGTATTAGTTGTAGTATTATTGACATTTGATTTGTGGCTAAACGTGCCTACAAATTGCCAGCAGCTGAAGGGATGGTGTAAACCCACCTGTGGTCCATTCAGGTAGCAGAGGCACTGTAAGTCCCCATGGACCCCAGTGTTGTTGGCGATCCATAGCGGGTATTTTATATTGTTTTGCCCAAATAGTGCTACTAGTTTTAACGTTCCACACTAGTCTTACTGGTAACTGTGATATTCTTGTTGTTTTACCGTCCTTTGGTGACAGGTTTCTATAATATATACATATTTCAATATATACATATGAAACATGTTCTCGTCACGATATGGCTGAAATATTGCCTATGTGACGTTAAATATTAACCCACTCACTAATATGCTCAAAGTGCAAGAATCAACGGTGCATTTTCGTGCATGCTTGTCCTTAAAATCATCATCTACCGAAACTTCTACTAACACCGAAAACGTTCTAACAACACAATACAGATCTTGTCTAGTCGCAAGACTGTTTTCAACAGATTTCAAAGTCAACAGGAATTATACTACTCAAAACATGAAGCTCATAGCTAATTTTTTTTATCAATTTATACACTTAAAGTTCGGTAATACAGGGGAGTCATGAAGAAAACCCGAATGAACATTGACGGTCCAATGCTGCAGGAAACTGTACGTCACAAACGACAAGTGTCCCAAGGTCAAGGTCGCAGAGTAGTCAGTAACTTGTGTGGCCACCATTAGCATCAATGGTTGCTTGGCATCGGCGTCCTATAGACTGGACCAGATTCCGGATGAAGTGCCTGGGAATGAGTTGGCACTCTTTCCTCAAGGCCACATACAGAGCAGGTGATGTCTGTGGGTTGAAGGTCACGCTGTCGCACACAACGATCCAATTCGTCCCACAAATGTCCAATAAGGTTAAAATCCGGGGATCGTGAGGGCCAATCAAGAAACCTGAACGTTGTTCTGGGCAAGGAAATCCCTCGTTATTCTTGTTGTATTCTGGCGGTTTATGAAAGGAAGGGCATGAGGCCTGATAATATCATCACGGCAACGTCGAGCTGTCAAATTGCCCTGGACCTGAATGAAATCTGTCCTGCAACTGTATGAGATTGCAGCCCTAACCATGACACTTCCACCACTACATATGTCCACTTCCTGTACACAATTTGCTGCGTAGCATTCCCTACGACCTCGATATACATGTGCTCTTCCGTCGGGACGTCGCAACATGTAACGTACCTCATCACTGAAGGTAACAGTTCTCCACCTTTGCAGTGGCCATGGGAGATGTTGGCGACACCACTGTCTGCGTTGTTGCCGATGTTGACGTGTAAGGACAGGTCCTCGCAACGGTCTTCTGGAATGAATACCAGCCTCACGTACGCGTTTCCTCACAGTTTGATCAGAAACTGTCCTGGCACTACCGATGTTGTGGAGGATGCTGTGGTGAACCTGTTCCGTAAATGTCGAAGCCGAATAAACCTGCCCAGAGCGGGCGTGGTCACACGGGGTCGACCTGACCTGGGGCGATCACGTGTTGACCCCTGCTCCTGGTAGCAATGCCAAAGTCTTCCTATGCACTGAAATACTCCGAATTTTATTGGAATTTCACAATTTATTGCATTTATTGATAAAAAAAATTGGCGAGCTGTCCTCAATGGTAATGGATTCAAACTCGGAAATGTTTGCAGACAGCGTTCACCTTAGGTATACTGATTACATAGACACCAATGGTTCAGATTCGAAAAGTTACATGGGGAAATATTGCCAATGCCTTTCCTTTTTTGAGTAGTTTATTTCTTTCAACATTATTTTATTGTCTCGAACAACGCGGAAAACTTTCTTTGAGTGGCATAATAAGTTGAAAGTGTTTCAGTATGTTCATGCAATTAAAGAAACATACTAAACCCCATCCTTATCAGATTCTTATCAGATTCTTATCAGATGAGATGTCTATTTTCGGGTGATATGATTTAACTGAAACTAAAAATGTAAGTGGGGATACGGACGGAAGTTGTTCCATACTTTTAGTACCCGTGAAGGTACGGGGTAGAAGATTGGTCTTCTGTAACCCATACTTGTCGTAACAGGCGATTAACGAATTGGGTTGTCAGACCCGCTGAATTGGTTGACACGTTACATTTGTCCGCAATTGATGATCATGCTGTTGATCACTGGATTGTCAGGTCCAGACTCGATTGTTTACAGATCACCACCATGTAGCTAAACTATTGCTGAGTATGGCGTAAACCTAAACTCACGCTCTGTAAACTGACCAATAACTTGTTCATGAAGTAACGAAGCGATTATTTCAGAATGATTTTCAAACCATCCCTTGAACTCTTGGTAGTTTCTACCGGTGGTGCAGAAAACAGTCCGTTGATAACGTCCGCTCCTAAAACCAGTGTTTACAGACATTTTGGCAGCAAGGGTGGCAACCTTATGGAGCCATGAGTTTCTTTTCTGACGTGATGATCAGAGAAGGGGAAAGCCAGGTGTTCGAGAAGCACATGCACACGTGCCGACAAGGTTATTGATTCATTATCCTTTGCTGTTCCGTGTCCATCTCTTCTCGAACACTTGGCTTTCCCATCCTTTGCACTCCTCCCTCGTAGCAAATATTGAACTGTGGAAATAATTTAATGACAGTTTGACAACTCTCTGTTAGGCAGTTAATTCTGAAAAAAAGTTGGTCTGATGTTTTGATTATGATCACCGTTTCATTGACTATTTTTATTAGTTTTCGAGTTAGTTTGCAATTCATCGGTCCACCTTTGAATCAAACGGACTTTAGAGAGTGTTTTTGACGTATCTCTCCTTAAATGCACAAAATATTAACATTTGTTATGTTCGCATTTCAGAAACACCGAAACAGAGCGCTGTTCTTCCCCCGCCTGGCTGCGATGAAATTTCCTTTTCTGGCTCTCATGGGCGTATCAACTATTGCTCTTCTAGTGGCGTTCAAATACTCAGAGATCCTTATACCACAAGTCGGAGTCTACAACGACAAAACAAGGCCCATATCAGACAACGACACTGAACATAGCAACACACATCTACCTACAATTTGGACTCAAACTGTGACACCATCAGGAATTAGTGTTACAACCGACCTTAACAGAAAACAGTCGAATAATATGCAAAGTATATCACCCAACCCGAAACCACAACAGAAAGTTCAAACTTGGAATCGTCCTAACGATAACCCCTCGTTTTTCAAGCGCCGGGAACACAAAGTTACTCCATTGGATTTTAAGTTTATAATAGCTAGTGACGTATGCTCTAATGGTCAGACGGATTTAATTATCCTTGTGCTGTCAATGACTTCACACAGAGATTGGAGGAACTCGATACGTCAGACCTGGGGCAGCTTCACACACAATAACACATGGGCAGGTACATCCTTATCATTTGTTGTCAGACTTGTGTTTCTTTTCGGAGAAACTGGAAATGTTTCAGAAAATACAGACTTACGGAAGGAAGCTTCAGAGAATCATGATATAGTCCAGGCAAACTTCAAAGAAAGTTATTTCAATCTTACCTATAAAGTTCTGTCTGGTTTGAAGTGGGTAAAGGATCATTGTTCTGGTGCCAAATTCATTATGAAAAATGACGAGGATTCGTTTGTCCACATCCCATGGTTGGTAAAACGTTTACAGTCAACTGACTGGAACAACAGGATCATCGGTCCATATTTTACCAATGAAATCCATTACACATCAGGGAAGTACGGAGTGAGTGATCAAGCCTATCCCTTCCGTGTTTATCCACCTCACGTGAAAGGCAATATCTATATTCTGCCAACCTACACGGCCATGCAGATCCTGGAGGCTGCAGAATACATGCCCTACGTGAACATGGAGGATGCTCATATCACAGGGATCCTTGCGAAGGTTGTTGGGGCAAATCATAAGGGTATATCCAGGAAGGAATACAATCCATATAGAAGGCCAGGAGTTTGTGACTTTGCAAAGAGAAAGAAATTCGCTGGGAGAGATGTATCAGCAAAGTATGTAAGAGACATATGGGTTAAATTAGAAAATCCTAAAGTATGTAAATAGAAAATGGCGGAGACGATAGATAGTGTAACTCTGAGCACCACTGACACAAGATGTAGAAAGTTGTGTCCTCTGCCTGAAAAGCGATCGACAATAAGTTATCATTGTCAGCAGAGGATTGCTAACAGGACCGGGTGTATAGGTTCACTGACTTGGTTGATGCAAGTTCCGGTTGTAAAGTTCAAAGCTCATGAAGTCATGGCCTGAATTCTCTGATCCAGATTTGATAGTTCTCACACCAGTGCCGTGAATATGGGCTGTAGCTTAGAGTCCGGGTAAAACAAGTGAACAAATCTGTAAATCGATTCAAGGAATGTTGTCGAAGACCAGGGCCCGATCCCCCACATATGTACAATGTGTGAAGCCCATTTCTGGTGTCCCCGTCATGATATTGCCAGAACGTAGCTAAAGACGGCACAAACCTCAGTCAGCATCTTCTCATCTGCGAGAGACCTTATGCAATATGTATTCAGTGTGGTGTGGAACGAGTGGTTACTGGTATCAATACTGCCGAACAAAAGGATGTGAACATCAATACACAGGGTATACTGTACCACCTGATGACAGTTTAGAATTACATGCATAAGTTTCTTAAAGATATAGAAAAAATCATTTCACTGTTTGTTCCAGTACTGTGTATGAACGTTTGATTGGGATGGCTTGTTTTACACGAAAGTTTTAAATTACTCGGATGACCATTCGCGTTGCTATAACAGTTTTGCAAAGGTGATTCTACGCTTTTGTTGAGTTGTATAAAACAAATTATCTCTTTTCCCTTAGATGTGTTCTCACCCTTTTGAACGTTACTGAATTGTGATAATGCATACACTTTACCAACTTCACCCAAACCCTGTTGTGGTCAATGCTGTCGAACAAATGAAAGTGAACAACATTACACATTACATACAAAAAATAAACACTTTCATTATGTTTACATTCTTTTGTCACGGAGTGAGTGAGTGAGTGAGTGAGTTTAGTTTTACGTCGCCCTTAGCAATATTCCAGCTATATGGGCGACGGTCCGTAAATAATCGAGTCTGGACCAGACAATCCAGTGATCAACAACATGAGCATCGATCTGCGCAATGGGGAACCGATGACATGTGTCAACCAAGTCAGCGAACCTGACCACCCGATCCCGTTAGTCGCCTCTTACGACAAGCATAGTCACCTTTTATGGCAAGCATGGGTTGCTGAAGGCCTATTCTACCCCGGGACCTTCACGGGTCCTTTTGTCACGGAATGGTGATGATCAACACATAAGCTTAAAGAGCGATTGACCAAAGATGTCAATGGCGTTCTCAACAATACAGGACCGCACTCGTACACAAGGTTACACAGGGACTTCCCCATTCAGGATAGAGTAAAACACTGGTATACACAAGCCACACAGCGATTTCTCCTTACAGGTTACAGAATCGGAATGGTACGTACAGCCACTTCCTTTTATATGATACAGGACCGCACTGGTCCACGGTGACTTCTAGTTACAGGATACAGTGCAGCTCTGGTGGACACAGGCTACAGGTACAATCCCTCACCGGATAAAGACCGCACAGGCTACACAGGAACTTCCCATTACAGGATAGAGAACCGCACTGGAACACAAGGCTACACAGGGACTTACGTTACATGATGCAGGACTTCACGTTCCAGGGTACAGATCTGCGCTGGTCTAAAATGACCACTCGGAATGGTCCACACAGGCGCTCAGAATGATTACACTTACCGTAATGATTATTGCATTAGAATAGCTAACGTTAAATTTTTTTTGTAAAATGATAAAATAACTTGATGATGACAAACATCTTTATCAAGTCATTTAAAAGTGTATTATAGCTGAGCAAGTCTGACAGGGTGATATATTTACAGAATGACACCATGAAAATTCACTAGCCATCGGATTAGTCACTGTGAAGATTTTTTTCTGAACCACGTTCTAATGGGACAGTTGTTATTTCGGAGACTACACATAAGTGCTAGTGCATTTGATAATTCATCATGCCACAAAACTATCTGCACATTTAAAGGAACGTATTGCGTGATGATGCATATTTACAAATAATTCACAAATTCTCCTCACGTCATGAGATCAAACCAGCCACTTCATCAACCGGCCATACTGCAACCAACTATATTAGCATACCCTCTTATGACTGTATTATTACGCCTGACATTCACATTATATAGTCACATTTCCCGGTCTTCCTCTTCTGCACTTTTGCCAACTTGCAAACACCTTCCTTGCTTTTCGTTTAGCTTTACGCCGTACTCAGCAAGATCCCACCTATATGGCGGCGGTCTGTAAATAATCGAGCCGAGGAAAGAGAAGCCAGTGATCAACAGCATGGGTTACGACAAGCAGGGGTTACCGAAGTTCAGGGGTTACCGAAGTTCAGGGGTTACCGAAGTTCAGTTATAACCCGGATTTTCACGGGTCTCTGCAGATATAACTTAGCATTGATAGGCTTGTGTTCCTGACAAGCTGTTTTTGAAACGAATCGAATTTTTGTCAATTTACACACCAGCTGTGGAGAATGTTGTCATAATATTTGTCAAGCGACTGTCCTACTGATTATTTTTTATGTTAAAGCTGTAGTTTACCAAGGCTACGACTGTATTGTTCTAGAACAACAGTTGAAAACGTTATTAATACAACGACAGATTTCAGTGTGTGCGTGTGTGTACGGGCGTGTGCATCGTGTGTGTATCGTATCAAAACGATACATGTAAACTGACAAAAACATGATATATGTCAAAGAACACGAGCCAACTTGTTAAGAACACAAACCTATTATTCCTAAGTCATCACTGGATTGTCTGGCTTCGGCTTGCTTACTTACAGACCTCTGCTATATACCTGGAATATTGCTGAGTACGTGGTAAAAATAAACTACTCACATCTGCATTCTGACTCATCTTCAGCGTCAATATAACATTGTTAGTTACCTTGTTTGAATGTATATATCATGTGGGGTTGGTGGTTGGAAAGTATGTCGTGGTTGTGTGGTGGTATGGCGTAGGAAGGAGCGAAAAGCAAGCATGCTGATGCAAGTTGGGCCGAGTGCAGAACAGGAAGCACGGGAAATGTGACTACATAATGTGAATGTCAGGTGTAATAAGTACATTCTTGAGAGGGTATGCCTGTATGGTTGGTTGCAGGTTGAAGAAGTGGCTGGCTTCTGATCACAATGTGAGGAGAATTTGTGAATTATTGTAGATATTATTACAGTGCATATATTGCCTCCTACATTTGCATATATTTTTAAAAAAAAATATTCTTAACAAAGGAATTCTGTATAGGAGCAAGTCTCTGTGCATAGTGTATCTTGTTTCTGACACAACTTGTCAAGCACGGCGGCAGGCAACGCGTCCATGCCAGCCTTGACTAATTAATCATAACATATGTCATATTTGGGATTTCACTTCCTGAGTAAAGTACAAATTCTAATACCTTTTTTGGTTGAGTTCCATCCGGGATTCGAACCTGCATCCTCAGTGTCAGGCACCTAATCGCCAGCACACAAACTCAGTCGCCTAACCCGTTCAGCCATCTAACCCGTTCAGCCATCGCGACTTCCACAAAATGAAAATCGGACAACTGGTAGTCTAGACTGCGTACTTTGTGTACCCCTCTGATGGGTGTAAATTGGCACAGCTTCCACGACCGAAAGCTATGATTACACGATGCCATTTAGAAAGTGGTCAAATGCAACATATGTCATATTTGGGATTTCACTCATCAGAGACTCAACCAAAGAAAGTACTAGAATTTGTACTTTACTAAGAAAGTGAAATCCCAAACATGACATATGTTGCATTTGACCACTTTCTAAATGGCATTGTGTAATCATAATTAATCACAGATGAAATTAGTGAGCTGTGTCAGCACTGGCCTTTCTTCTCGGCTACATCCCATAGTCAAGTGCAGCTAAGTAGGCCCATCTCAGCAGGAGCATGTATACCACCAACTAGGTCGTAATCGAAAATCAACTTTACCATCGTACCATCCTCTTTGTCTTGTCGTATATGCCATGACCACGCACAGACAAATATTTGGAGTAGCAGCTGACACAAGCTGGCCATGGCTATACTATAAAGAAAATCAAGTTTTGTTAGGTAATCATCTCCTTACCACCTACCTTGTATAGTAAACCTTGTCAGCATAGGGTAGATAACGCATATAGGAAACTCGAACATCAGAGAAACTTGATAACGACAAACCGGTAGAGCTGCGGGTTATAAAATCCTGGGTTCTTCCATCTCAGACACACTTGCTTGAATAAACCCAGGAAACTCACAGCTCTCTCCTTTCTTGTTTCAAGGTTCGCTCCCGATAGCTAATTCCCCAAATCAAGGCTTGACAGCCCCTTTAGCCTAGTAAAGTTAAAGGTTGCCCTAACCGGCACAAGCGAGCTGTCTTAACTGGTGGAGACGTTCATTCCTCGAGGAGACTGCAAGGATACCACACACCAGAGTCCCCTCTCGCAACATCACCTCCACAATTTGACACAACACTACGCCTGACGACACCATCACCACCTTTATCAACTCAATAAGATGAGGTCAGACATCAAATCACAGTCCACTGCCAGCTCGTCTGACAACACCCAGCAACATCAAACATCAATGGCTCAAGTACACCTCCCAAAGTACAATGGACAGCAGGATGCTGAAAGTTGGTGGGCAGATTTTGCCAACTTCAACATCCTCCACACAGATCCTGTAGAATTCTGCCCTTCTACCTGGATGGGGCGGCGAAGGTGTGGTTTCAAGACCTACCTGAAACCACACAACTGGATATGCAATTGTTGAAGTCAGCCTTCCATCAACGGTTCCAGCGCTCCTCGGCCTTTGACATGGGTCTTCTCCACATGTCGCAGAAGGAGCATGAAAAGGTTGAAGATTTGACGTTACATACCACCTTGCCTCAATCTGTGATAGTAGCTATTGCAATCAATGGGCTACTCCCACAGATTAAGCAGTGGGTCTACACAAAGAAGCCCACAACCCTGGATGAGGTTCACCACCAGGCACAGCTGGCCGTACGGTCGCAGGCCCCAAGCACAGCAGAGGTTAGTTTGGTCCAACAAGTGGAACAGTTAACGAACTTGGTGGCCACTCTGATCACAACAAACAAGGCCTGTGCTGTACAGTCACCCACACCTTCAACTGGTCAGCAGTACCAGTCATCCCCACAGCAGTACCAGCCACGACTGCAGCCAAACCACCCAGCACCACCCACACAGCAGTATCCAGCCTCAGCTCTCCATCCTCAGCCATACAGCCCAGCGCAGCAGTAACCCTTCCCTTACCAGCCAAGCTCCAGCAAAAGGCGACAGTCAATGCCACAGCATCTTCGAGGCAAATGTCCCGTATGTGGTGAGTGTTTTCGGTTTCCTCACAATTACCCTCACAGAAACACAATATGTAGTCACTGTGGTTTAACAGGTCACCATGATAAAGTTTGTTTGCGTGCGTATTATACTCAGGGTAGGCTGTCACAATGGGGACTCGCACCTGATCCTCAGCACTCTTGGGTCAGGCAAGAGACAGATTTTGTTTCACTTGTGGCACCTTTGACAAATAACACTGTTCGTGTTAAGGTGAGACAAGTAAGAACCATAGCCCTTGTTGACACATGTGCTTCAGTTAGCTGTGTCAGTATGAACTACTTAGACAAGATAGGTATCAAACCCTTTCATTTAGGTCCATCTCACTTTACTGAAATCATTGGTGTAGGAGGTGAAAAACATTCTGTTCTAGGTTCTATTTCTCTTGACATCAACATAGGTCACATCTATCTTTCTGAAACCTTTCACGTCTTCCATAACCTACATCACTCTTTCATCTTTGGCATTGATTTCCTTGAGTCCAACCAAGTTACCATAGACCAACCCTCAAAGTGCTTACACATACATGAAGGTCTTGTGTCTGTCTCTTTGGCATGAATCAATGGAGGTTATGTAAGACCATCCAAATCTGTTGTTATTCCTCCACACTCTCAAGCTGACATTCCAATCAAAATTTCTCATTGTCAACAAGGTCAAGTTTTTCTCCTGGAACCCATTCCAACACTAAATGACATGCAACTCCAAGGTGCCAAATGTCTCATTACAAACAATCCTACGTCAGTTTGCATGAGATTACCTAATACAGGTGACAGTCATGTCACACTAAACTGTCATTGCTGTTGCCTCAGAGATTGACCCTACATCTGTCCTTGAACCCTGACACTACTGATTCTGACACTTCTTCTTCTACAAGTAGCAACACATCACATTCACAAGACATTGATTTCAATCTCAGCGATGCTGATCTCAGCTGATCTCACACAAGAACAACGACAACATTTACAATCACACAGGTCAGTTTTTGCCACAGACTGGCCGGACTTAGGACACACTCACTTACATCATAAAAAATAGAAAAAATAGGTGATGCCAGACCCATTAGACTCCCCTTTTACAGACAAAATGCAGCCATTTGGACAGAATGCTCTGGACAAGCACAAGAGAAGTTAATATCATTCAACCTAGTTCTTCAGAGTGGCAATCCCATGTTGTCATGGTTAAGAAACATGGCTCTTCTAATCGTTTTGTCGTAGATTATAGACGCCTGAATACGACCACCAAGCCCATATGTTTCTCTCTACCACGTTTCGAACATGTTGTTAATGCTGCAGGTGATAGCCATGCCAAATTTTTAGTGTTCTTGACTGTGCTAGTGGTGTTTGGCAAATACCACTTCACCCCGATACAAAACACAAATCAGCATTCATTACACCTGATGGCGTTTTTGAATGGAATTGCCTGCCTTTTGCTCTCAAAAGTGCCCCAATGAATTTTTCAGCAAACAGTCTCAGAAGCACTAAAAGAAATTTATTGGCGTTACATATTAATATATGTTGACGACATCATCATATTTTCCTAAACCTATTCGGAACATGTGAGTCACTTCAGGGCAGTATTTCAAAAGATCAAAGATGCAGGTCTCACCCTAAAGCCAAACAAGTGCAAATTCACCAGCAAATAAGTCACCTATTTAGGACATATTTTCAAAAATAGACTCAGTCATACAAATCCCACCTCCTAAAAATGTTCATGACGTCCAACATTTCCTAGGATTGGCATCATATTATCGCATATTTGTAGCCAACTTTTCTGGTATTGCTTCCCCACTGTTTAATCTTCTGGAAAAAGAAGAGTCATTTGAATGGTCCAGCCATTGTCAGCAGGCATTTGAAAAGCTGAAACAAGCTCTAACAACTGCACCTATCCTAGCATCCCCTGACCAAACAAGACCATTACTACTTTATGTATTATGTAGGTTCTAGAAATATGCATTATGTCAATCACATGTAATGGAGTGGAAAACAGCTTCTCCGTTACATGCGATTGACATAATGCATATTTGCTTGAGTTAAATGACTTAGTTTGGTGAGTGAGTGAGTTGGGTTTTATGCTATTGTCATGCTGGTACACATATTAGCACAGACATAATACCTTTGTGTGACTTGAAACAAGTAAGTATCCAGATTTGAACCCAGTTTTTCAGTGTAATTTGCTAATACTTTAACCACTTGCCCATCCCTCCATAATGACCACGACATCAATGATTTATCTCCCCAACTGTGAACTAAACATAACCGTAATATTAATTCCACTGCCTGTATCTAGTCTCCTTGACTGCCAGTTTAAGGAGCAGCCTCGCACATAACCGAGTGTCGAAAGGAAATTTGACGCTATGTACATTTAGTGTGACAACGAACCAAAATATGTCATGAATATAACGAAGCATTAGGATTTACATTGACACCCCAGTGACAGGCATCAAAATGTTGTCTCACTAGATGACATGGGAGGGGTGGGGGGTGTCGTGTTTCTGTGACTACCAGATCACTCATGGGTGGGTTTAGGGGTAGATTTCAGATAACACCTGAGTGATGCGTGCATGTTATGGAGTTAAACTCTGGATCAATGCTCGCCATTGTCCAACCTCTTTTGGTGTGGGAAATCACATTCCTTACTGACTGAGGCTGACTTGAAATGTACATGACGTGAGTGTGTTATAGACGTGGCGGCTGTTGACACTGCACTAGGATATATTTTAGGTCAAATGGATTCACAGGGCAGAGAACGTGTAATTTTTATGGGGGTCGCTCTCTCCGTAATACAGATGCCAACCTGGAGATGAGTCAGACTGCAGACTTCACTTGGGAATTTTAGGCGGCAACACATTTGTTGGGTTACTGTTTAGGCGGCAACAGTGACAGTGGCCCAGTGAAGAGACTGGCTGAGTTCTATACCGCTTTTAGCAATATTCCACCAATATCACGGCGGGGGACACTAGAAATGGGCTTCACACGTTGCACCCATGTGGGGAATCAAATCCTGGTCTTCGACATGACGAGTGAATGTTTCAACCATTAGGCTACTCCATCGCCCCTGCAAAAGGGGACAACAGGAACAACAATTACAAGATTTTCTATAACAAATATCTTGATAATGTTTGGCAGAAATATTTCCTAACCAAGATACATATCTTTGGAAGACACTTATTGGTAGACAATCAGTTCACAAGCACGTGCTTGGAAGTAGAGACACCATTCCTTGAATCGATTTACAAGTTTGTTTACTTGTTTAACATGGCCTTCAGTTACATCCCATCTTCACGGCTTCGATGTGAGAACTATCAAATCTGAATGAGACAATCCAGTGAATGACTTCATGAGCCTTGAACTTTACAACTTGTATCTTGTATCAACCAAGTCAGCGAACCTATGCTCTCGATCTCACTATTATCCTGTGCTGACAATGATAACTTATTATCGATAGCTTTGAAGAGGGCACATTCTACATCTTCTTGTGCCACTGGTGCTCAGAGTTACACTTTCTCTTATATCTTTTATTTACACAATTTAGGATTTTCTAATTTAACCCATATGTCTCTTGCATAATTTGCTGATACATCTCTCCCAGCGAATTTCTTTCTCTTTGCAAAATCACACACTCCTGGCCTTCCATATGGATTGTATTCATTCCTGGGTATACCCTTATGATTTGCCCCAACAACCTTTGCAAGAATCCCTGTGATATGAACATCCTCCATGTTCACATAGGGCATGTATTCTGCAGCTTCCAGGATCTGCATGGCCGTGTTGGTTGGCAGAATATAGATATTGCCTTTCACATGAGGTGGATATACACGGAAGGGATAGGCTTGATCACTCACCGCGTACTTCCCTGATGTGTAATGGGTTTCATTGGTAAAATATGGACCGATGATCCTGTTGTTCCAGTCCGTTGACTGTAAACGTTCTACCAACCATGGAATGTGGACAAACGAATCCTCATCATTTTTCATAATGAATTTGGTTCCAGGACAATGATCCTTTACCCACTTCAAACCAGACAGAACTTTATTGGTAAGATTGAAGTAACTTTCCTTAAAATTTGTCTGGACTATGTCATGATTCTCTGAAGCTTCCTTCCGTAAGTCTGTATTTTCTGAAACATTTCCAGTTTCTCCGAAAAGAAACACAAGTCTGACAACAAATGATAAGGATGTACCTGCCCATGTGTTATTATGTGTGAAGCTACCCCAGGTCTTACGTATCGAGTTCCTCCAATCTCTGTGTGTGGTCACTGACAGCACAAGGATAATTAAATCCGTCTGACCATGAGAGCATACGTCACTAGCTACTATAAACTTAAAATCCAATGGAGTAACTTTGTGTTCCCGACGTTTGAAAAATGAGGGGTTATCGTTAGGATGATTCCAAGTTTGAACTTTCAATTTTGTTTTCGGGTTGGGGGATATACTCTGCGTATTGTTAGACTGTTTTCTGTTATGGTCGGTTGTAACACTAATTCCTGATGGTGTCACAGTTTGGGTCCAAATTGTAGGTAGATGTGTGTTGCTATGTTCAGTGTCGTTGTCTGATATGGGCCTTGTTTTGTCGTTGTAGACTCGGTCTCGTGGTGTAAAGATCTTCGAGTATTTGAATGCCACTAGAAGAGCAGCAACTGATATGCCCATGACGACAAGAAAATAAGCTTTCATCATCTTCGTAGCCAGGCGAGGAAACATAGCGATCTGTTTCGGTGTTTCTGAAATGCGAACATAACAAAAGTTAATATTTTGGGCACTTAAGGAGAGGTACGCCACAAATAAGGCATAAAACACACATTCTTAAGTATGTTAGACTCAAAAGTGGCCCGATGAATTACAAACTTACGCAGTGATAATCAAAACGTTAAACCAACTCTGTCAGTTTTTCAGAATTTATTGCCAACAGAAAGTTGCTTAACAAACTGTCATTAAAATATTTCCACAGTTCCATGTCTGTTACGAGGGAGGAGGTCAAAGAAAGGAAGAGCCATGTGTTCAAGAAAGGATGGAGATGGCACAGTAAAGGATAATGAATCAATAACTTTGTCGGCACTTGTGCACGTGTTTCTGGGACATCTGACTTTCCTTTTCTCTGTATATCACTTTATGAACTCTTTATCTAAGGAAGGTTTTATGCACCACCCGGTGAGTTTGCAGTGCGTGATTTGCACTTTTACATAGAGTTCTATTTGTGACATAAACGCACCATGGTTACACATATATTCCATTTCAGTGTTAAGTTCCCGTCACGATATGGCTGAAGTATTGCCGATGTGACGTTAAATATTAACTCAATCACTCACTCACTAAACACACCATGGCTTATGTCCCTTTTAAAATGTCACTGGTGCTAATAAATAAATAAATGAGGTCATACGCCTGGGTAAGGCCCGTTTCTCTATCTAAACTTTGTGGTTTCTCGATCTACAGGTTCGATCTACAGGTTTGTGGTTTCTCGATACGCAGCCTGCTTTTTTAACCATCATGGTGTCTGGCCGTCAGCTGACTTGATCTAATGTGCCGCTCAGTGCTGCACTATCATGACGTCGCGATTTCGGAAACATATGCATTGTACAAAATATGTAACATGAAAATCACAAAAATACACGCTCTATATCTACCTAGCCATCGTTGAATGTTAAAATATATGCCCCTCCTCTCCAATCCTCTGATATCGAAATAATATCCAAATAGCAGCGCGAACATAAATGTACATGTAGTTTTAAATTTTGTGTCAATTTCCAGCTTCATCCGCATATTGCAAGAAGGCTTAACTACAGAACCGGAAATATTATAAGTTTTTTTACAACAAAATCACCATTCACGGCACTGTTTTGGTGCACGGTTTAAATCGAAATATCGAATATTTACAAGGAATATTATTTTGGATTATATTTTGATTATTTTGGAACACTGTCAGTGGCCCAAGAATAACTGACACGGCGTAAACTGTTATATATGCAGCGAATTGAAATACCCCGTGACATAAATTGTAATAAAGACGTAAATTGTGATGACAATTGAGGTAAATTGTGATAAAAATGAACGTTGAGTGTTATACCCAAATTATTATGTAAATTGCAATAATTTTAATCGCGGTAAAATGTAATAAATATTTACTTAAATTGTTATAACAGTTTTAACCATTCGCAAATACGAGTGTGTGCATATTTCGTTGCATTTCATACACTATATAAGGTAGTTTGGGTGACAGGTAAAAAAATATATGATGGATTTTATTCAAAGTTGGTACGCAATTGTGGCAAGATTCACCAACACCAGATAGTTTGCAAGGTCACAGCAACAATATTTGCTACTGTAAATATTGTTAGCGCGATAAGAAATACTTGACAAATTTTCCTTAAAGTGTTACATGCAAGGAAAATATCAAAAATAATTAAAACACTGTTATCACTTATTCATATATAAAATGCATTGCTGATTAAAAATCAACAACAAATAAACAAAATTATATAAGCGTATAATTGCAAATCAAAAGTACATTTTTTTATACGTGGGTTTATTTCCTTCGAAACGAAGAAGCCGCGATACCGAAACCAGTCGGTGGGAGACGGTGGGTGTGCACTCAATTGTAACGAAGAAATACTTGACAAATTTTCCTTAAAGTGTTACATGCAAGGAAAATATCAAAAATACTTAAAACACTGTTATCACTTATTCATATATAAAATGCATTGCTGATTAAAAATCAACAACAAATAAACAAAATTATATAAGCTTATAATTGCAAATCAAAAGTACATTTTTTTATACGTGGGTTTATTTCCTTCGAAACGAAGAAGCCGGCATACCGAAAGCAGTCAGAGACAGTGGGTGTGCACTAAGCCTTTGTAACGAAGCCTTTGCATTGGCCGATATGCTTAGCCGGCTGTTTAGTCATGGCTTATAAGCCCGATGGGTGTTAATTTCAAATTGCATGTGGTTAATGATAGACGTTGTGCATTGCATACTGTCATTAGCTGACAGGCAGGCAGACATATAGGTGTCAATAAACTAGACAATGAGATTTCTCTGTGACACAGTTTGCTTGTGACAATCAACATGTCTTTTTTGTGTAACGGGTAGATTATTTACTTGTTTGTGCAAACAACCAAGATTACAGTTGTTCAGGACCTCATACTCCGGGCAGGCATACTGTTTCAAGCTCCGGGAACCTATTCACTGCGCATGCGTTAGGAGCGAGGCGCAGCATAGCTGCTGACACCGCTTTCTCGACCAGCGCTGGGGGAAAATTAGTGAATCGTTTGAACTCCGATTTTGCGGGCTTCTTTTCGTCTCGTTTTTTTCAACTTTGTAGGTTGACTTGGCATTGGGGTTCTGACAGGTGGGGTGGTACGTGGGGTGTTCAAAATGTAGCCAGCCTCACCTAGGATAGGATACAAATGCAGCTTTTTATGTGCTAATTATGTTCTGTCAACCTCAAATATGTTTTGCTACGTTCCAGTCTCACGGTCCGCATTAAGTTGACTTTTTGTCTTGGTACTCCAATAAAGGCAAAATCTGAAATACATGCGTCACAAACTTCCGGATACAATATGCGAGTGAGCGAGTGAGTTAAAATTTTACATCACATCGGCAATATTTCAGCCATATCAGAAATGGTAAGTACTAGGTGATGTACACTATTATATATAATTTATGTATATGTATATGTATATGTGAGCGAGTTTTTTAGCGAGCAAGCGAGTTTAGTTTTACGCCGCACTCAGCAATATTCCAGCTATTATGTATATGTATATGTATATGTATATGTGTGTGTGTATATATATTTATATATTACAGTATTAAAGAGAAGGACAGAATAACGACTAGACTATCACACATTGATAGTTTGAATTCAGTGTAAAATGTTAAATAGGGTTAGAGATCGCCAGCAACTGAGGATAAATCACGATGCTTGGGATCAACAGGGCTAGCGTTAGTTTTGCGACCTGTATGGACCTTGCTGGATTTATATAATCTTCTCAGCTGTTAGCGAATTTGAGCAGTTTAGACCTAATTTAAAACTTCAAACATTCTACGATTACAATTCTGGCAATGATCAACAAACATTGAAGATGTGTTATTACGTACCCACTTAGGAGGACAATATTTTTCGCTACTTCTACTCCTTCCGAAAGTGTAGTCACTAATAATCATATATTATGCATTCATTCGACCAAAGTTATAAGGAACATACTAATTACAGTAAACGATCGATCAGAGATAAGAGTGAACGGTTGTTGACTGGAGTGTATATATGCTCTCTTTAACCGAATATAGTAATATTTCAGTTACCCTATGTACAATTAAAGTTTATACCTTTCCTTGGTTCATGTTTAAACTCGTGTTTTGAAACCTGTTCTTTTGTTTATGTACAGCAAATCTACAGTTTGAACCATTGTCATACAGTTTACACTGTTAATATCAAACTGGATACTTGTCACCCACGTCCACATACCTTGTTTGTTCTCAATAACCTGAATCTTCCGTGGCTAGTCCCAATGCAACGAGATTTTCTGGAGGGTGGATGGTGTCGGACTGGCTGACAGTTTTACTGCTGCTGAGAAATTCTACACGACAATGCACGTTAACAATTTGGACCAGGAAAAAAGTTTGTTGCGTGTCCTACTGCATGTCGAACACGTATCTTTCTATCACGGTTCCGTCTCGTGAGCAACAAGAAATGCGACACAACATTAATTCCAGAAGGTGCATATCTGGGCCCACTTACACACACCGATCTTAACGATATGACAGTCTTAAACCTGTTGGAGAATTGGTCCAGCACGTAATACTGGCAAAAAGGGTAGATGTCCTACAGTGGTGTGCCGCTGACGCTTCAACGTCAACGTCTTCGACGGCCATACACCGTTCACCAGTTGTAAAAGAGACAGAGGCAGAGAGTGATGTTCTCAGCCTGAAGCAGGTTCCAGCTGTTCAGGAAGTATGGCTGGAGTCTACAGATGCACGTTGCTGTGTACAAGAAGCAGAATCGTTTGTTGACGTCGGCTTTGTGGTTTGGGGCGGCATATATGCCGGTGGATGGCAATCACACTGTTCAATGATATCTTGATCAAGGTCGGCGTCCGGTTGTGCTACCATTCCTACGTCAATGCCGTAACTGGATCACGTTCCAGCAGGACAACGGCCGTCCTCATACACCACATATTGTCATGGATTTTCTACTGAGAAACAACGTTAATGTGCTTCCTTGGCCCTACAGGTCACCTGACATGCCACCAATTGAACACTTGTGGGACCATTTGTTTTGTCATATTCGAGATCAGGGCCAGGGTTCCTGTTCCTGGAAACGGACGTCAGCTTGGTCAAGCCCTTCAAGTGGATAGGCAAATAATCTCTGTCCAAGGTATACGGCGTCTGACGTCGTAGGGGTAGGGTTTGCATTGATGCCCACGGTGGACATATCAGATACTGACAACGTGAGTTCATTAGTTTAAATGTGTGATCGAATACTGGATATTTCATTCCTTTAGTTATACAGTGACTCAATGGACAATTGTTGGAAAGGAAATGACGAGTGCATGTTGCCCACACATCTGTCATTACATTTCACTGTCCTCTTTCATAAGGGTGGTTTGTCGGTTTGTAATCAGTGATTTCGACTTGGTATCGTTTCTTTTGCCCGTCAGTTTATGATAAAGAAATGATCTTGTTTATAAATTAATACACACAAATGCGATATACAGTAAAAATGCACGTAAGAAGACTGGTTTGCCTGAACTGGAATTAATGAGACAAACTTTTCAGTGTCGTTTAACCTCCGACTTGATCCACTTTGTTAATAAACTAGCTTTCTAATTATTTGATCTGCATTGTAGAAGCTGGTGGGTCAAATATTTAGCAAACGACTATATATTCACTGGATTAACCCTCGTCTTCTGACGACACAAATAGACAGCATATCGGACTTCATCTACTGTGCTGGTCCACCACGGCAGAAGTAGAAAACGCGACAAAAACATTGCCCAAATTTTAGTTGTATGATTACATAAACGTGGATATATTTTTATAAGCTAGGACAATGTTTAAAGTAAGTGTACTTTCAGTTCGGCGCTCTCGGTGATTAATTAAGAATAAGTGAGCTAGTAAGCATTCAATTTCACATCGCCAGGATTTCAGCTATATCGTGACATAAGTTCGTAAGTTGAACATATAAGTTAAAAGATGTGTAAAACAACTAGATTATTACAGATATAAACTTAAAACTAGTAATTAAATCTGCAGTAGTTTTAGCTATGAATGTTAATACAATATAAAACAGGCTGTAGATTAGCAACAACTGAAGGTAGTACATTTACTTCCACTTGGTTTTTCACCATCCCGTCAGATGAATGAATTATAGTCACGTGTATGCTGTAAGTAGTAAGTATAAATTTACTTTGAACGTTTTGAGGAGGACAATATTTTACAGTACTTTAATCCTCACTGAGGACACAGCCCTGAGCAATCCCAGTTGATAATGTAATCTACTAATTATGAAATATGTATTTACAAACCATATCAGAATTTATCATCCGAATAGTGAAACATAACCGAGTACGTAAAACTCATATGTTGCACACGTGAAATAAACCCTAAAACGAATTTCATTGGTCAGTTATGCGACTATGACATCATGGCCCATTAGAATGTGGAACTACTTTTTTCATTCACACCTTTTCACTACTATGAGAACGAACCAATACAATACAACCACAACAATTCTGTAAACAAACATGTTGTTGATTATCCCTAACCATACATAGGTGCAATCAACGTGGCTAGATGGAATTAATGAACGAATCTAAAAGATACGTTTTCGCTGTCGTGGGTGATCCATGATTTTTGTGTGCAATTGTAGAGCTTAGCTGTTTTCGGTGACTCGCGGCGTATAACTTTTGAAATAATTGTGACCATTCACTGTATTCATACGCGACCTTCACCTTTACGTCAAGCGAGAACTTGTTGATTTCATTTTACATGGACTTAGTTGTGTAGAAATGGAAAGTACAAATTAATAATAAAGAAATTAACAAAATCGCGAGTGTGTCATATTGTTTTGACGAAACTCACGTAAGAAAAATCACAATTTCCCTCGTGAATTGTGCTTAAGATAATGTACTTAAAGATATCAATAATGCTTTGAAGATATATGTTAATAATTGAAGACTTGTTTAGATTAGACAATCCAGTGATCACCAGCCTAAGCATCGATCTGTGCAACGGGGAGAAGCTGACACGTGTCAGCCAAGTCAGAGAGCTTGACCACCCGATCCCTTTTGTCGCCATCTTACTACAAGCATAGTCGCTTTTTAAGGCAAGCATGGGTTGCTGAAGGCTACTTCTACAACGGACCTGTACGGGTCTATCTCAAATAGAACTACTCATATATCTAAAAAATCTTATAGAGATATAACAGCATATTTCGAGATATCTCTAAATGCCTTAAAGATATCTGTAAAATAATTAAGATCATAGTGTACATTAATGCATTATAAATTATAAATTCAATATCTTCAAATACTTCCGGCTACATACCCGAAAAACTTCTGGTTTGGAAAAAAGCGGGGTACAGTTGGTACCAGCCGAAAGTCGCGATGTGGGTTCTATTCAGTCAAGGCATGTTCCTGCATCGCGGCCACCTTCATAAATCCTACCAGGGAGACTATATACAGTTGTAGATTATATCTGATCCTACTAAGACCCTCGTGGACTACATGTCGCTCGTGTCAAATTATAAAACTGGTAAAAATATTATTTGCTTTCATGTCACAGTTCATAGATTTCTTTGCAGAGAGGATACTATTCATATCACTACAAAAAGATATATTAATGGATATTTATGAATTTTGAAAGAGCGCACCGGGTCATTTTCTCACGCACATAAGATCTGAATAGTGAACAGGAAAAAACTTCTCCGTTGTTATCGTACACTGCATGAAAGGACAGTGCAACATATGTTAACGTCATATATTATCCATCTTTTTTTTTTGAAAATATCATTTGAACTACAAATCAATGCCTTAGAGAGTCTATTTCCTACAATAAGTTCCCGTGTTTCAAAATGGAAACGTTACAGGTAAGCTGCAATCAGTAATGCAAGGAAGGTGTTCGAAAGACAAGGTTTGTCATCTTTCAGATGTACGTGTAAATACCAAATCAGGTCGAAGCGTTTAGCTCTGTTGTCTGCAAGCTGGGACCTTGTCACTATCACAAGAATCAATGTATGTCAACATTGAACAACTTTAGAGTAGGTCTGATGTCTTGTTCAGCGTTTCATTGGCTATTACAATGATGTTTGTTAGTTTTCGGGTTTTGCAATTTATCGGTTTGCTCCTGAGCCAAACAGACTATAGACATCAACCTGGGGGCAGTCACAGATCTGACTTGGGAATTTTAGACAGCAACTCTATTTGTTGGGTTACTGATGCGTTGTTTATGACAGTGGCCCAGTGAAGTTTGATGCCGCTTTTAGCAATATTCCAGCAATATCACAGCGGGGACACCAGAAATGGGCTTCACACATTGTACCCATATGGGGAATCACATACCGATCTTCGACGTGAAGAGTGAATGCTTCAACCATTAGACTACTCCAGCGCCCCTCCTAAAAAGAACAACAACAATAACATTTTCTATAAAAAATATCTTGATAATTTTTCTCAGAAATATGTTTTAACCAATGCACATATCTTTGGAAGACACTTATTGGTAGACAATCAGATCACAAGCACGTGCTTGGAAGTAGAGACACCGTTCCTTGAATCGATTTACATGTTTGTTTACTTGTTTAACGTGGCCTTCAGTCACATCCCATCTTCACGCCGTCGATGTGAGAATTAGACAATCCAGTGAATGACGTCATGAGCCTTGAACTTTATCGACCAAGTCAGCGAACATATGCACTCGGTCTCACTAGTATCCTGTGCTGACAGTGGTAACGTATTGTCGATAGCTTTGCAGATAGAGGGCACAACATTCTACACTTTCTTGTGCCACTGATGTTCAGAGTTACACTATCTCTTATACCATCTTTTATTTACACAATTTAGGATTTTCTAATTTAACCCATATGTCTCTTGCATAATTTGCTGATACATCTCTCCCAACGAATTTCTTTCTCTTTGCAAAATCACACACTCCTGGCCTTCCATATGGATTGTATTCATTCCTGGGTATACCCTTATGATTCGCCCCAACAACCTTCGCAAGGATCCCTGTGATATGAGCATCCTCCATGTTCACATAGGGCATGTATTCTGCAGCTTCCAGGATCTGCATGGCCGTGTTGGTTGGCAGAATATAGATATTGCCTTTCACATGAGGTGGATATACACGGAAGGGATAGGCTTGATCACTCACCGCGTACTTCCCTGATGTGTGATGGATTTCATTGGTAAAATATGGACCGATAATCCTATTGTTCCAGTCAGTTGACTGTAAACGTTCTACCAACCATGGGATGTGGACAAACGAATCCTCGTCATTTTTCATAATGAATTTGGTTCCAGGACAATGATCCTTTACCCACTTCAAACCAGACAGAACTTTATAGGTAAGATTGAAATAACTTTCTTTGAAATTTGCCTGGACTATATCATGATTCTCTGAAGCTTCCTTCCGTAAGTCTGTATTTTCTGAAACATTTCCAGTTTCTCCGAAAAGAAACACAAGTCTGACAACAAACGATAAGGATGTACCTGCCCATGTGTTATTGTGAGTGAAGCTACCCCAGGTCTTACGTATTGAGTTCCTCCAATCTCTGTGTGTGGTCATTGACAGCACAAGGATAATTAAATCCGTCTGACCATTAGAGCATACGTCACTAGCTATTATAAACTTAAAGTCCAATGGAGTAACTTTGTGTTCCCGACGCTTGAAAAACGAGGGGTTATCGTTAGGACGATTCCAAGTTTGAACTTTCATTTGTGGTTTCTGTTTGGGTGATATACTCTGCATATTATTCGACTGTTTTCTGTCATGGTCAGTAGTAACACTAATTCCTGATGGTGTCACAGTTTGGGTCCAAATTGTAGGTAGATGTGTGTTGCTGTGTTCAGTGTCGTTGTCTGATATGGGCCTTGTTTTGTCGTTGTAGACTCCGTCTTGTGGTGTAAAGATCTCTGAGTATTTGAATGCCACTAGAAGAGCAGCAACTGATATGCCCATGACCACTAGAAAATAAGCTTTCATCATCTTCGTAGCCAGGCGAGGAAACATAGCGACCTGTTTCGATGTTTCTGAAATGCGAACATAACAAAAGTTAATATTTTGGGCACTTAAGGAGAGATACGCCACAAATTTAGCATAAAACACACATTCTTAAGTATGTTATACTCAAAAGCTTGTCGTAAGAGGCGACTAACGGGATCGGGTGGTCAGACTCGCTGACTTGGTTGACACATGTCATCGGTTCCCAATTGCGCAGATCGATGCTCATGTTGTTGATCACTGGATTGTCTGGTCCAGACTCGATTATTTACAGACCGCCGCCATATAGCTGGAATATTGCTGAGTGCGGCGTAAAACTAAACTCACTCACTCACTCACCTTATACTCAAAAGTGGCCCGATGAATTACAAACGTACTCAATGATAATCAAAACGTTAAACCAACTCTGTCAGTTTTTCAGAGTGTATTACCTAACAGAAAGTTGTTTAACAAACTGTCATTAAAATATTTCCACAGTTCCATTTCTGCTACGAGGGAGGAGTTCAAAGAATGGAACAGCCAGGTGTTCAAGAAAGGATGGAGATGGCACAGTAAAGAATAATGAAACTTTGTTGGCACTTGTGCACGTGTTTGTAGGACATCTGACTTTTCTCTGTATATTACGTCGGAAAAGAAAATCTTGGTTCCATAAAGCCAAAATGTTTATTAACAAAGACTTTATGAACTATCTACGGACTGTTTTATGCACCACCCGTAGAAACTACCAAGAGGTCAAGAGATGGTTTGAAAAGTAGCAAACCATTCTGAAATAATCACTTGTAAAAAAATATATGATGGATTTGATTGAAATTTAGTACGAAATTGTGGCGAGATCACAGCAACAATATTTGCTACTATAAATAACTCAAGAAATACTTGACAAATTTTCCTTGCAATGAAAAAATTTAAAAAAATGATTTAAACGTAGTTATCACTTATTTATGGTATATAAAATGCATTGCTGATTGTGGAATTTTTTTACACTTGGGTTTACTTCTATCGAAAGGAAGCTGACGCGACACCGAAACCAGTGGTTTGTGCACTCAATTGTAACGAAGCCTTTGCACTGGCCACTGGTTCATTTGCAGATACGCTTAGCCGGCTGTTTTGTCATGGCTTATAAGCCCGATGGGTGTGAATTTCAAATTGCATGTGGTTAATGATTGACGTTGTGCATTGCATATTGTCATTAGCTGACAGGCAGGCAGACAGACATACAAGTGCCAATAAACTAGACATTGAGATTTCTCTGTGACACAGTTTGTTTCTCACAATCAACATGTCTTTTTTGTGTAACGAGTAGATTATTTACTTGTTTGTGTACACAACCAAGATTAGACTACTGTTCACGACCTCATACTCCGGGCAGGCATACTGGTTCCGGGAACCTATTCACTGCGCATGCGTTAGGAGCGAAGCGCAGCATAGCTGTTGACACTGCTTTATCGACCAGCGCTGGGGGAAAATCAGTGAATCGTTTGAACTCCGATTTCGCGGGCTTTTTTTCGTCTCGTTTTTTATAAGGTTGACTTGGCATTTTTTGGTGATTTGTTTTGGTAAGTACACACCGAAAGGTACCAGAATCTCCAAAGTTTTACGTTGTTTTACGTTGCATATGACACACTCAGGTGTGTTGGGATGGTATGTGGACGCCAACTGAAATGGGCGACCTTCAGATCGTTAACTTCTCAGCTGTTTGCGAATTTTGAGCAGTTTAGACCTAATTTATTACTTCTAACATTCTACGATTAAAATTCTGGCAATGATCAACAAACATATTGCGTACCCTCTTAGGAGGACAATATGTTTCGCTGCTCCAACCCCTTCCGATGGTAGAGTCAGTAACAATCATATATTATGCATTCATTCGACCAAATGAGTGGACGGTAATCTCACTGCTCAGGGATACTGTGATCAAAGTTTGCGTTCAGTTGTGCTACCATTCCTACGTCAACGCCGTAACTGGATCATGTACCTGCAGCACAAAGCCCGTCCTCATAAACTACATATTGTCATGGATTTTCTACAGGCTCTACAGGTCACCTGGCATGTCACTAATTGAACACTTGTGGGACCATTTAATTTGTCAGATTCGAGATTCGGGCTAGAGCCCTTGTTCCTTGTAAAAATGCATGTAAGAAGATTGGTTTGCGTTAATTGGAAGTTATGAGACAAACATATTCAGGGTCGTTTAACCTCCGACTTGATCCACTTTGTTAAAAAAAACTAACTTTCTAATTGTTTGATCTGCATTGTAGAAGTTGGTATTTAGCAAACAACTATATATTCACTGGATTAACCCTACCTTCCAAATGGGAGTTACAATCATTGTAGAGCTAAGATCGTTTTGTGCATGTGGGCCCTGGTGCTTTCGTGTCACATAACCACGATTGCGTGACAAATAACAGAACGTTGAGAGGTAGGCAAAGACCGTTTGATATGTGTTATGTTGACGCAGTCGTCTCCTGACGACACAAATAGACAGCATATCTGACTTCATCTACTTTGCTGGTCCACCACGGTAGAAGTAGAAAACGCGACACAAACATTACACAAATTTTACCTGTATGATTACATAAACGTGTTATTTTTATAAGCTAGGATAATGTTTAAGGTAGTGTACTTTCAGTTCGGCGCCCTCGGTGATTAACTAAGAATAAGTGAGCTAGTTAACATTCAATTTCACATCGTCAGGATTTCAGTTACATCGTGACTAAGAAAGTTGAACATATAAGTCGAACGTGTAAAGCAACCAGAGTATTACACATATAAACTTAAAACTAGTAATTAAATCTAAAGAATTTTCTTTATGAATGACACTACAATATGAAGCAGGTTGCAGACTACCAACAACTGAAGGTAGATCACCATATTAGAGACCGTGGGGACTTACAGTACATGTATTTCCTGCATGGACCCCAGATGGTGTTACTCCATCGCGGCAGATGAATGAATTATAGTCACGTGTATGCTGTAAGTAGTAAGCACAAATTTACTTTGAACGTTTTGAGGAGGAGAATATTTTATTGTACTTTAATCCTCATTGAGGACACAGCCCTGAACAATCCCAGATGAATTTCATCGGTCAGTTATCCAACCATGACCTTCATGACCCATTAGAATGTGGAACTACTTTTTTCGTTCACATTTTCACTACTACGAGAACGAACCAATAAAATACAGTAAACCATTGGCCATACATAGGTTCAATCGACGTGGCTAGATGAAATTAATAAAAAAACAGACGACCGGTACATACCCACAAATGTATTACACATATGTTCAGTTCAATTAGAGATATCTCGATATTTAATTCTTGCTATAACTGACATCTTAAATTATTTTAAAGCTACCTTTGATTGTATTGAAGATATGTCGAACTGAATTAGATATATCTTTAAATCAAATAGATGAATTAAAGATATCATGAATGGAAACGGTTTCAAGATATCTTCAAATACTTGCAGCTAAATACCAGTAAATACTTCTGGTTTGGAAAAAAGCGGGGTACAGTTGGTACCAGCCGAAAGTCGCGACGTGGGTTCTATTCAGTCAAGGCATGTTCCTGCATCGCGGCCACTTTCATAAATCCTACCAGGGAAACTATATGCAGTTTTAGATTATCCCTGATCCTACTAAGATTCTCTACATATCCCTCGTGTTTTCTTGAGTCAACGGCAGCGAACTGACATTTCACGATTGGCAATGGCTAAATTTCTATAGTCTGCTTTTGTAAGGTGTTCTGCATTTGATTGCAGTAATTCCTCAATAGATTTTCTCTGTTTAAGATATCTATAATTCATTTCAAGATATCTTTAATTCAATACGAACACTTCCTTTTAAGATATCATTAATATGCTCTAGTATTAATCTCTATTTGTGCAACAATTCTATTCTCAAACAAAACCCCACTAACTGAATAAAAATCTACAGCAGCAAGCTTATCCTTAACAGTTTTTACATTGAAATGCTTACCTTTTGTGAGGGAAAAATCAATACAGTCACGCAAGACATACTTCACCGTGATTCTTTCATCACAAGTGCTACAAAAGGGTGGCGTCGCAATATGACTTCCTCAGATGCGGACTGACAGAATCGACCCTTGCATTCCCAGAAATTCCCTGCCGCAACACCATTATACAATTGAATAATTTCTATTAAAAGTGTATGTAGGCATCAATGAAATAATAAAAAAGTAGATGTTGGGTAGACACATTTTAATAGCCAGGGTGCGCACGAAAGAGAGTCGGAAAACATTACGTATTGTTTATTTAATGATATTGATACGTTTGATTATTAATTTATTGATATATTTGTTATGTATTATGCCTGTAAATATTGCATTTGCTTCAGTTCTAAAGACAGAGCTGTTATCGGGTAATTGAAAAGATATTGTTCTGGATCCAGTGACAGTGGCACAGGTGACTGCGCCACCATTCTTTGATCGGTCCATAAATAGGAATTCGTACGTTAAATATTTATTTCTGAATTGATTATATTCGTGTCTGTATTGTACTTCATTTGCTTCAGGTTTCTTTAATGCGGTCAGTATTGAGTCTACCTGTGGCCTTACAGACTGCTAATTAGGAGATTAAAACAGGCTGGAAGGAGAGATGTCATTTAGGTAAATGTTAGAATCAGAAAGAAATGGTTTTATTCTTATTCCAGGAGGAGGAATAAGAGATTTTTATTGTACAGATCCCCATGATGAGGATTAAATACACATTTAAAAAATAGGTTGGACTGATTCGGGAAAACAATTAAGGTTATACCGCAAAGATAGTTTGATACGGCGATGCTTTTAAGGCTCATCAGCCCTGACGTATTATTCCGTTTGGAGCACATAAGTGCTCGGTATAAACTGACGATCAAAAGAAAGTTGTCACCTTGAAATTGCGAATAGTCCCAAAATGGATGAGAACACGTCAGTGAGATATGGATAAAACTGCATGCGAACAAAATCAAACTACAGTAGAATACTTTTATAACGAACAGGGATATAACGAATTGACAGCTATAGCGAACTGTTTTAAAAGTCCAGAATAAACCACTATATGTATTTGAACACAGCTCATGCAACCGTCAAGGCTGCGACCCTAAAACCAAGAATACGTTTTTCGTTTTTCCATGGAATCTCCATGCAGATACCACTATATTTCAATCCAAATGGTCACACACTGTCACAGCAACCCCAAAAACATCAAAGCCATGCCACGTTTAAGTGCAGAAGAGAGGGAGAGAGTGGTCATGACTGGGACGCCAAGGACAAGTATTGCAAGAACCTGTGGATGCTCACGTCAGACCATCACTAAGTTGTTCCAGCGGTACAACCAGACTGGCAGAACCTATGACAGACCTCGGAGTGGCTGACCACGCGTCACAACAGCCGGAGAAGGTAGATATCTACGCACATTACATCTACGCGATCGGTTCCTGACAGTGACGTAATCTGCAGCAACGGCATTGGGTCACGGGTTAAGTCGGCACACAGTGAGAAGACGACTTCGTCACGTGGGTATCAGGGCGAACCGTCCCTTCCGCGGGATGGCGCTGACCGACCAACATCGCCTCGCCAGACTACAGTGGGCACGACGTTTACGACGTTGGCGGCGGCGAGAATGACAACGTGTTCTGTTCACTGATGAAAGCAGATTTAATATGCTCCATGCAGACGGGAGAGTCCGGGTGTACCGCCATAGAAATGAAAGACTGACTCTAAATTGTGGGGAACACGTCCAACCCAAAGAGGCGGTGGTGGGATTTGTGATGATGATTTGGTTGTTATCCGTGGCAACCTGAATGCACAGCGGTATATTGACGAAGTCCTGAGACCGGTGGCAGTGCCATTCCTGCAGCAACAACTAAGGGGACCCTTCTGCAACAAGACAATGCACGTCCCCACACTGCAAGGATCACTCAAAACTTTCTCAACAACGTCAGTGTAGCCGTCTTGCCATGGGCGTCACGTTCCCCCGACATGTTTCCCATAGAACACCCTGGTGGATCATCTTGGTAGAGAGTTGAGGCGTCCCAACCAGCCATCTAATCTTCAGGACTTGGAGAATGCCTTAAACGGTACGTGGCAACGCATACCGGCTTACGTCATCCGACGGGTGACGTCATCCATGAGAAGGCGTTGTGAAGCATGCATTCTTGCTAGAGGAGGTCACACGAGGTATTGATGCCGTCTCTCAAGTCCTCAGTCACAAGGTTCACTGTTATTAACCACAGTTGCTATTCCAGGTTGTGTCAAAAATCGACATTTTCTACCCCCAGTGTTTTACGGCAACTGTCACTAATGATTTTATAAGTCCATCCCCTCGATCCTGGGCAAGAGTGACAACATATTAATGACATAAATATTTGTTTACATCAACATTTCTTGGGTGTTCGTTTTTATTTTATAGAGCACTTAACCATGTGACAACTTTCTTTTGATCGTCAATTAAGTTTGAGGAGGGCTTTCTGATCACCTATCCACTTTTCAGAGATAATATTTAGCAAATCAAAGGCCTTCGAGCTTTTTTAAAAATATTTAATTTGAGGTCGAAAGGCCAAGAGCTCATCAAACATTAAACCCAAGAGTTTTGCTTCTTTTATCTTTGATTTTGGAAATTTATATCCATTTTCCAAGCACAATTTATTAATCTTGTTTTAGAAAAAGTTGCAGTTGTCTTCAAATGGAATGCATATTTTCTCCGACAAGAAATGTTAAGTCATCCATCAAATGAATAATTTAAAACGTTGGCTAAAATGTTAATCTTGCTTCTAAACAATTGAACAGTTAAAATACTAGCTCGTGGAACACCCTGATCCTGACTATATTGATCAGACAGGGTAGAACCCAGCTTTCGAAATAACCGTCAGCCCGGAGGTCCAGCACCGGCTGTCATTGTATCGGGCCGGCAGTTTAAAATACTTGAAGGCCGTTGTGACTTTCATTCAAGTATCTGTCAATTTTCTTTTCAGCTAGAATATTCGTATATCATCCTTTCCGCACAGGCATGTCAACGCAGTTGTCACGTCTCTCTACACAACGGCCTTCCCTGAATGATTTTGTAAAAACAGTGTGAAATTGTGTATGGTGTAATCTATTTTGTGTCCATTGGTTTGATTTTAAAGAAAAGACGACCTGCAGATTTCATATAGGGATTGTAGAGGTTTGAGCTTGTAAGCGAGAGCAAGCCCCGATGGATAACTGGCAAATTAAAGTATTAAAGACACTGGTAGAACCGGCTCGTACATGAATTTACTACTTTACAAATTTGGATATAAAATGAGGCAAGCGGCTTTGCAATCCAAAGCCATGTAAATATTTTAAAATACCGTTTTACTCATCTAATGTTGTATGCTTTTCCTAGATAAAAAAAGTTGGACACTGTATGCTATTTATTAAATACAGCATTTTTGACAAATGATTCTAAACACACGAAGTGATCAGTAGTACTTGTCTTCTTTTTTAAGACCCCCCCCAAAAAAAACAACAAAACAAAACAAAACAAAACAAAACAAAAAACAAAAACTAACAAAACAAAACAAAACAAACAAAACATTGAATTGTAATAGGTTCAAAATGTATGAGAAACATTTTGTATGTTTGAGATTGGTAGAAGTCAGCTAGACTCAATCTTTGAAACAACAATCGCTTGTTCAAGTGACTCCCCCATCATGTTTACTGAAGGAGCTTGTTCTGGAGACACTACCCACCCCTTTCGGATGACGTAATGAGGACATAAGTTATTCTAATGTTTTCACTTATTCATACTTGACGGCAAGGGTTCAAACTAAATACTGAATGGCCACACAAGTCTCATCTCTCAATATATTTTACATCTGTAAAAAATGTTTTTGAAAGATAAAAATGGGACGTCCTTAAAAGAAACAATCCCCGTCTAAAACATAAATCAAGCAATCCAAATCTTTGAGTTTTGTTTACGACGCGGAAACATATTTAACAGATTTTTATGATATCTGAATTGTGAACTATGAGTCTTGAACTTTGATTGTGAAATGTTTTATATGAACTGTTTGACATTTTTATAACTTGTTATAAACATTGTGGGATATTCGAGGATTACTGGATAATAATGATTTCAGCTTGTAAGTTTGGAAAGTATTTAATTTCTGTTTATTGCAGATATTATAGATATTAGCATTGTATTGGAATTGAATGCTTGTGTTGTGTTGACAGGAGTCTGTCAAGGAGAGGGGTATGAACAGAAGGAGACTGATGGTTTCTAGCGTTGATCAGCGCGCCCGAATGCACCTGTCGCTATGCGTACATGCACGTGAGTGGAAATATACCGTGCATTTCGTGGCCATGGCTGGCGACAACGTTAATGAAAACGTTGAACGCTGCCAATTGGTTAGGTGTTTATTGAGGGACAAAGACGTCCGCACGGAGTACCAGCAAGTGGGGATAAAGTTAAAGTTAGTAATACTATTCAGAAATAACTTCCATTATCGGGAAGACATATTTATACAGAAGTCTTAACATTCACATTATCGGTGAATGTGCAGTGTAAGGAATTTTCATTGGTTTTACTGTTTTGTTTTAGTTTGGGTGTATTAAATGTTCAGACATAATTCTTTTGAATTTTCGTTTATTTTATAAATGGGGAAAAAGAACTGCCTCATTCCCACATACCATTATGCAAAAGGTAGCAAATGACAGATCATTTTTCATGTTCTGCATTATTTTAAGAAATATTTTACCCCAATATCTCGATCACCACGTTACCCACATATATGAAATTCTGGACATGACTTTGCTAATGATTCCTTAAAAAAACATTTCCAAATATTGAACATCGAGAATATAGCTGGTCTAGCTATTTTTCCAACGCCCCTCGTAACATTCTTATAAGAAACGCATAAGGAAAACAGCATTTCGATCTCTGAATGTTTCTGATCTACTTAGATACAAAAACAAAAAGAACACCCCATAAAAACAACAAGGAACAAACAAACAACCCCCCCAAAAAATAAATAAAATAAATAAAAAAAAAATAGAAAAAAATAAATAAAAAACCCCCCAAAGGATTACGTAAATACTCTAGAAACAATAGCCAGGGAAACCTTTATTTATTTATTATATTTTATATATTTATTTATTTTATTTATTATTTTACTCCATGATGTGGATACTGGATGTTCCTTATTTTGGGTTGAAAGGTACAACACGTTTTCTCCTCTTGCAACCTTGCGTCTGGGATACCTTCAGCTTTTAATAAAGCTCAAACATGGATGTTTTGTATATGTTTCAGATGTTAATGAGGGCTGCGGGACTTTGCCACCTGTTAGCCATGGCTGTGTTCACAGTATAACAAATGACATTGTAATTGAAAAGTATGTGATATGATTATAACTTTATCAGCAAACACATTTAGCGGACGTAACAGCAGTTAACATTTGAGTGTTAAAACGAATGTGCACGTCTACAGCCAAACCTCTCAGTTTGTCGTATAATATACTATGTGACTGTATTTCCTATACAGTGTAAAAGGGGTAATGTTACTCGTAGTCTGAAAGAAGGAGGTACATCCCTCCCAACTATTTACAGACCTATCAGTTTACTATATATCTCGGGTGAAATTCTGGAAAGAATAATGAAAAAACATGTGCACGACCATTTCTATGATCAAAGCATTTTACGTAAATTCCAGTCAGGTTTTACTGCTAGTCATTCCACTACATCTAAACTCATAGAAATTTATCATAACATATGGTCAGTCCCAGATAATCGTCACCTTTACTGTATGGCATGTTGCGGCATTTCAAAAGCTTTTGACTGGGGTTGGGACAAAGGGTTTGTGTACAAATTAGAGAAGTATGGTGTTCGAGGAAACGTACTGAATGGGTTAACATACCATGTATCTGATAGATGACGACTAACTACCTATCTGATAGACGGCAGTTCTATCAAGATAACTACATTTATGTTACTGCAGGGACTCCTCAAGGATATAGCCTTGGTCCGTACTTGACCCTTGTATGCATCGTTGACCCGTGAAGGTCCCGGTGTAGAATAGGCCTTCAGCAAAACATGCTTGCCATAAAAGGTGACTATGCTTGTCGTAAGAGGCGACTAACGGGATCGGGTGGTCTGACTCGCTGACTTGGTTGACAAATGTCATGGGTTCCCAATAGCGCAATCACTGGATTGTCTGTTCCAGACTCGATTATTTACAGACCGCCTCCATAGAGCTGGAATACTGCTGAGTGCAGCGTAAAACTAAACTCACTCTCAGCTATGCTTTAGTCAAACTGAATAAGTGGGCAGAAAAGTGGTTAGTTACGTTTAAGCCTAACAACTCTAATCTGTAACTGCCGTAGTAGAAAAAAGCCACTTAAACAGTTCCTTCTTTATGGTCCTTTAAGTACGTCTTACTAAGAAAAATTCTTTATCAATCATCTATAAAATGTACGCTAGACCTATCTTAGAGTATGCCTCTGGGGTCTGAGATAATAAAATATTGTCCCACAGATATCTGTGATAAACTTCAAATGGTTCAGCTTGGGGCAGAAAAAAGTTAACTGGTCTGCCAAAATTCGCTTCAAGGGTTAGTTTGTACAGTATAACTAGTTGGCTCACCTTCATAAGTTACACATGCACATAAGAAACTTTTAACGTTTTACAAAATTGTCAACATGCAAGCTCCTGACTGTAGACTTACATCTGCCATCTTCTGAAACTATTTCTCAATACAATTTGCATAAAAAGTCTAACTTGGCTATTCCAAATTTTGGAACCAAAGTTCTTCAAAAGTCATGTATGTAAGATTGAATGAGCTTGGTAATGGAATAATCTCTCCCCCCAAAAATGAAATATACCAATTCAGTTCCATCATTTAAATTGAAATTATCTGAAAAAGTAAAATAAAAATAAATAAATAAACATTTCCAATTTAATGAAAGTAAGATGAATACTCAGCATACTAAATCAAGGCATCCGTGTCTTCCTTCAATCCCTATCCCTTTCAAACATGAATAGAATACATGCATGTTCAATCAAACAAACTTAAGTACATATACAGGGGTGGGTGGAGTGTCCTATCGGATATATCTAACATACCTGAAGACATAGACGGTGTGGGATGGTGGTTCTAACTGGTATATCTCAAATACATGTAGATGGGTGAGTGGAGTGTCCTATCGGATATATCTAACATACCTGAAGACATAGAGGGTGTGGGATGGTGGTTCTAACTGGTATATCTCAAATACATGTAGAGGGGTGAGTGGAGTGTCCTATCGGATATATCTAACATACCTGAAGACATAGAGGGTGTGGGATGGTGGTTCTAACTGGTATATCTCAAATACATGTAGATGGGTGAGTGGAGTGTCCTATCGGATATATCTAACATACCTGAAGACATAGAGGGTGTGGGATGGTGGTTCTAACTGGTATATCTCAAATACATGTAGAGGGGTGAGTGGAGTGTCCTATCGGATATATCTAACATACCTGAAGACATAGACGGTGTGGGATGGTGGTTCTAACTGGTATATCTCAAATACATGTAGAGGGGTGGGCGGTGTGTCCTATCGGATATATCTAACATACCTGAAGACATAGAGGGTGTGGGATGGTGGTTCTAACTGGTATATCTCAAATACATGTAGATGGGTGGGTGGTGTGTCCTATCGGATATATCTAACATACCTGAAGACATAGAGGGTGTGGGATGGTGGTTCTAACTGGTATATCTCAAATACATGTAGAGGGGTGAGTGGAGTGTCCTATCGGATATATCTAACATACCTGAAGACATAGACGGTGTGGGATGGTGGTTTTAACTGGTATATCTCAAATACATGTAGATGGGTGAGTGGAGTGTCCTATCGGATATATCTAACATCCCTGAAGACATAGACGGTGTGGGATGGTGGTTCTAACTGGTATATCTCAAATACATGTAGATGGGTGGGTGGAGTGTCCTATCGGATATATCTAACATACCTGAAGACATAAATAACGAATTGCCTGCTTTGGAATCTGATGCTATGACACTTTCTGTACAAACTGTCAGTATATGGCTTGAATAACGCTGAAGTGACGTAAAGCTCAACTCAACCAACTCAATGTTGAGACTAATGCAGCAGTTGACTGGGAATCAGACAATAGAGGACTTGATGTGATCTCATAAAGCAACAAAACAATGTGATGTGATTCACAGTTAACTAACTTCAAAACATATTACAAATCATTACACAGGTATGAGAGTGGCAGTACAACTTCAAAGGCATTAATGATTATCCACTAATTCTCTGACCCGTGAAGGTCCGGGGTAGAACAGGCCTTCAGCAACTCATGCTTGCCATGGAAGGCGACTATACTCGTCGTAAGAGGCTACTAACGGGATCGGGTGGTCAGGCTTGCTGACTTGGTTGACACGTCATCAGTTCAAAATTGCGCAGATCGTCGCTCATGCTGTTGGCCACTAGATTGTCTGGTCCAGACTCGATTATTTACAGACTACCGTCATATAGCTAGAATATTGCTGAGTGCGCCGTAAAACTAAACTCACTCACTAAACTAAATTGAAATATGTCACAGTATACCTTCATCTATTTTTGACCATATGTTTGCAAAATAAAGGAAACAAGAAAACGAAAATTTTTCGTCCACGAGCGAGATTAGTCGAATTAAAACCAGAATGATTTCATTTTTTTGCCATAATACTTATAAACATTTTCATTCATTTACAACCTCCAAAACAATAAAGGTCCCATGTATTTTGAGTGCAAGTGCATATTCTTGCACTTGTTGAAAATTAGCGGAATTAACTCAATGAGTTGAATTTTGTGCCATGATACTTATAAACATACCCCCATTCATTTATAACCTCCAATACATTCATTTTAGATAAAGTAAATATTCCTGTACATGGGCCGAAATGTTTTTCGTCCATGGGCGAGATTTTTAAAAAATCGCTTTCAATTACCAAAATGAGTTGAAGCTTGTGTCAGGATGCTCATAAAGGTACTTTCATTCACTTACATTCTCCAAAACATGTGAAAAACATGTATTTGGAGTAAAAGTCAATATTCTCGGCCAACTGGTTTTGCCTATGGGCGATATTTTTATGGGCGAGCGAGTTAAAAGTTCGAGTGTTAGGGCAGCTGCGTAATTCGCATCTAAAATGTGCAAATTGACAAACTTATCAGATTTTGGGGATAACAGGATGTTAATGCAGTGATTCATCGGTCGGGATGGTACATGTAAATTCGATTACGAAAAGAGCTATATTGCAGTATAGCAGGTTAATGATCAACCCATTTAGATAGGATATAGCGTCCCGTCCTGGACGATTCTACTTACGGCGACACGAATACCCATCCCCGTTGGATTGGTGTGGTTTGGTTGTTGCTCACCATGACCACACACCTTTGCACGCTTTAACGTGCTACCACGCAGACCCTAAATGTTTCAGAAAATAACAAGAAAGATATCCCTACACGCAATTTACACCCACTCGGAAACTGAAAATGGCTGAAATTCAAGAAAGGGTAAAATACCTTTGGTTGGAAGTTCCATGACGTCTCGTCACAAACCTGATACCTCATCGGTACCTGTGTTCAAGAGGTAGATGCAAATGCTTGACTTCCCCAGTCCATTCTCGACACAGAGTGACTGACAGCTACGATAACAGGTGGATCACTGTGAAATGCTCATTTCGGGCTAAACTGCGATCATGTTAGCCCTGACAGTGGATATTTCCCATTACAAATGGTTGAACTGAACATCACAGCTTATTGATTACCTGCCCTCACCTGAGTGATGCCGACACGCAATGGTGTGTGTGTGTTGATGTCGCTATGACGACGGGTTTGCTATAATCGTCAAACGACGAACTGACAGGCCTGACGTGCATTATCAATATGAAGAACACTTACTACCAAAGATGTATGGATCCAAATGTTTTAAGAGTGATTACTTGCAGCGCGAACTGAAAAAGCTCGTCAAACTGATCTCAAGCAGGACGACTAAGTACAGTTTTACGGCACTTTTAGCAATGTTCCAACAACATCACTGCAGGGGGCACCCTCAAAGTTCTTCACACACTGTACCCATATGGAGAATCAAACCCGGACCTTCA